>NC_051278.1:30726967-30834467 GCF_015220745.1 Sebastes umbrosus | reverse complement strand
GTACTTGTATTTGTACTCGGCCTGAAAAAAGTGGTATCGGTGCATCCCTAGTTTATACTATATACATTACATACTGGAATTCATCGATGCATCACTATAGCCTACTGCTAATAGCAAGGCTTGACCAGTCTCATTGTCTTTAATTGTCAAATTGAAAATGTGTTGTGTCTTAAAAAGTAAAAGTGTTGTCAGACTAAATGTCAAAAACCATCTTGTGAGTCCAATAAATTATCAGAAAGTCTATTAGATTATGGGACACAGTTGTTAGAGTGACCACTGTATTTATTCCAGAGCTGAACGCCTGGAAAGCAGACAGTAAGTTTTACTGCCAATCTGCATTTATTGTATGGACAATGGGAGTTGATGGTGGTAGTATAATGAGACTGAGAGACATTAAAATTAATCTTGTTAACTCATTAGCTGGTTAATTACACATGTCAAAGACGCTGTGGAGCTTGTTAACCAGGTGCAGACAGATGATATACTGATAAATGGTTAATTAGAGCCCCTCGGTGAATTCTGTAAAGCATACTGATGCTGTGAAGGCTGATGACTGGCAAGATGTTTTGTCACTGCCGTGAGTGAAAGTGACGCAATAACTGTTGTGCCATTTCACCGCGGCTCTGTGTGATGAAACCACAGGGCCATTTCAGTAACATCTCACGGCAATTTACACGACAGGGGTGATTTGCATAATAATATAATCAATTAGCAGATGTAAGTTATTATGTGTCCTTCAACTGGAAGACATGTATTTATGTCCCTACTGAAGCGTCCTAGAGCAAGACACAGATGTTTTAACACCTATAGAGGTTCTGTTCTAAACTGAAATGTTCCCTGCAGTGAGTCACAGTATAATCAGCAATGTTAATTATGCACCTAAAGGGAAGTATGGGTAAAAGATGCAGGTACTTGGACACATTGCTACTAGTCTCTGACTCTCTCTAACCCTGCTTACAGTTTGAAGCATTTTACTGTATTTTTACAGCAAAGACAGAAAAATGTAGGTCTGCTCCCCTCCTAAAGCTTCATCCACACTGGGAACGTCAAGAACGCGTGGCGGCTGCATTACCTGTTGTTTTTTATTTCAGCGTCCATATTAACAGGTTAGAGCAGCTAAACTGCCCGCATGAGACGCGTGGCTCGGCTGCGTGTCAGCTGCGCCTCTTCTAGAGATTCTGTTTTTGACGCTAGCCGCGCGGGATTCACAGCAACAACAGACAGTGAAAGTGATCTATTGACTGTATGTTCATACCAGCAACATTACTACTGTTTCGATCTCTATATCTGTAGAATATGTTACGGAGATGAAAAAAAGTAAAGATTTATTTGTAAATCAACACTTCCTGCTTTCATTTCAAAATAAAAGCCCTCAGGCATTTTTTTCTATGGACAGAATTCCTTTATTTGTTAAACACGAGATTTCACACGCTTTTATTCTGAAATATGTGCCGGACAGTGCTGTGGAACATGCAGTGACTTTGAGAGCTCCATGAATGAATATAGTACTGGGTTTTAATTGTGGATTATTACTATTATTTACAAATTACCACACGTTTCTTAACCTTTCTCTGTCTAAAATAAATATAAATTACATTTATAATGAAATCAAATGGCCATTATGAAAGGCAAACTCTATGTAGAAAGAAAGGGCTGACAGCAGAAACGCAGCAGACATGCAGCTGAAATGCAGCTGGTGTGAACACCCAACGCGTGAATCACGCAGACACCACGCGCTCCTGACGTTCCCAGTGTGGACGAAGCGTTAGGCCCTGACACACCAACCCAGTCATCCATCGGACAGTTTGTGGCGATCAGGGAGCGTCTGTTGGCCTAGTATTTGCGGCGTGTCCCGCACTGTCGGCTCTAGTCTGCCCGTGTCGGAGGCTTTTTAGCCGCGGAGCTCGTCTTATTCACTCTGATTGGCTGTTCAGCTTAAACGAATCACTACACGAGAAGAGAAACGGAAGTGAGGAAAGCAAGCCGACAAGTAAAGTCAAGAGGAAAAACACAGAAGGCTCTTCTCATTTTTCATCTTCATCTCATCTGATCACTCCAACACACATATAAGTGGTGAGTGAGAGTGGTGTGAAAATGGTCAGCAGACGACGTCTTGTTTCATGTACGTATCATAACAACGGCTTGTATATTCGCCATCCTCGGTCTTCCGGTTTCCCTTTTTGAATGACGAATACAGACTACCGGCGCCTGCTGGTGTGGAGAGTTATTTCCTCTCACGCAGGCGCAGAACGTACGTGCTAACTGTCCGTCAGCTGTCGTCTTTGCAGTGTGTTCAAATGAGACAAAGGCGACGCAGCAGTCGGCCTTCATCGCCGCTAGTTCTTTGATGCCGGCTTGGTGTGTCTGGCTGGGCCTTTAGTTGACTAATTGGTTGTTTTGGTCTTAATCGACTAAGATTTCTTTATTCGATTAGTCATTTTTATTATTATTTTTTCATTCTGAATGACATATTTTCAAGAAACTTATGAGCACATCTCAGGTAAACACAAAATTAATTAAAGTGCATGATTCTTTGTGGAGAAACTCAGTTTTACAGATCTGTCGATTAAATCAACAAACCGATCAGTCAACAAAATCATATGAGTGTTAGTCGACTAAGAATTTCTTTAGTCGAGGACAGCCCAAATAAAATGTGAGATGACATAACAAAAAAACAAAATATGGTCCAAATTTGTGCGTCAGGAATCTAAAAGCTGCATCCTTCAGATGGTCAACGGTTCTCCCACTCAATGTGGCCGTTCTGTGTATAAACAATCTAAAGATACAGGTACAGTAGGATTTAGAGCACAGTGCCTGCCTGGAGGCTATTTTGATACATGCGTGGTGGGTAACGTACTTGCTACAGAGAAGTTATTTAGGGGGTAGGGCAGGTCGGCGTCCTGAGGTTTCTCTTTGTAGCCGATGAAGGAGCCGTCTGTCTTCAACAGGAAGTAACGCGGCCGCCAGTTCTTTATATATTCACCTGAAGAAAAAGACAGATGCAAAGAGAGGGAGGGAGATTAAAGTCAAACATGTTCAATCGGACACACAGATTCAGATCATGAGGGCTACAGTGATGATGATGATTCTGAAGGCAATAATAGTGCACTCAGGGGTAATGATGATTATGACGATCGTGATGATATGGAAAGTATTAATGGCAATAACGATGATGATTTTAAATACAGATTTTATTCCCTTGACGGATAAGAGCCTGTCCGCTCAACCCCTCATCTGTCCAAAGGATATCACACACACACACACACAGAGTATCTCTATGACTCTCACAGTGCTTGCCAGATTCAGATCAGATTATCATGTAAAAAATGACAAAAACATGTTTACCAGCACAACAAGCAAACTATCCATGCCAGAAACATCATCTGGCTGATACATGGGCAGGTGTCGAGGTGATGACCCCTCTACCAAACAGACACACACACATGCACGCAAACACACGTATGAACTCACAATTAAAACACACAAACCGCTGGTCACCAGCAAAGGTGGGGAAGAAGGGAAGAGGGGATGAGATAAGACGAGATGAGATAAGATTACACGTACAGTAGAGAATGACCCTTCTTACTTAGACCCGCAGCAACAAATAACAACATCTGTTGAGCAGCTGGTGGCAGAGTATTACCCAACTGGCTGGCACAGACTGGCACTAAGGTGGCAACCACAGCTTTATCAGATGACCCGCTGCAGGATTACATGAGTGTCAAACATTTCCACACCACAGAGGCGGATAACACTTACTGGAAACAGCATGGACACACACATGGATTAAAGTACACACGTGTGCGGATTCGCACATAGTTGGACGAGCGTACGATGAGTGCATAGGGATGAGACTCGTGCGTGTGCGAGTGCGCGGCTGAAGTGATGCTGAGACACACACGGCTCCGATGAAAGAAACTGACAATCTCAACACTTTGCAGAGCCGGGAGCTGTGTAAACATTTCACTTTCTCAATTCAAACAGCAGAAATAAAAACCGCAGAAGGACACAAATGTTCCCTACCTCTCAACCCCTTTTAATTAACCAGCCGTTCCTCCACATGCACACACACACACACACACACACACCTTGTGAAGACAAACTAATAGACAAAGATGAACAGTACTTGCGCATGCACGCTTACTCGCACTCATAACAGACACAACAGCTCTGATCACCTTTTTTAGGCAAATTCGCTGGGAGAAGAGAATAGGCAGTGTGTGTGTGTGTGTGTGTGTGTGTGTGTGTGTGAGTGTTCTATTTGTGACATCCATTTAAAGCGGATATGACAGCAGGCCGTGCTCGTTAACACATCGCAGAAAAACACCTGCTCCGTCAAAGGGACCATGCGACTGCGGGGCCTGCCGGTACCTCTGGGTGCTGCTAGTGGTGGAGGTGTGTGTGTGATGGAGGGGGTGGGGGGAGTAGAGCGGCTGATTCAAACCACCACACAGGGGCAGAGAGAGACACAGATAGACGGATAGATAGGAAAAAATGCTGTTGGGTGCCAGTGCGTCATCAGGATTACCAATCACACCTCTCGCTTTCCTCTCCTCTCTCAGTCTCCATTCTCCAGAAACAAAGCATCTTCTTTGGATCACCTGCTACTGATAAACAGAGTGCTGTGTGAGAGGGGCTGAATGGGAGGAGGGATGGAGGGAGGCATAAGGAAAAAAAATAATAAAAGAAAGCAAAGCCAAAAAAAAGGGATGAAGGGGAGGGAGGTTGGAAGTGCACGGAAAGAAAATATCTCATCACTTCTGACCAAACCAATATAAAACTAGTAGGGCTGGGACGATCCACCTATCTCCCGATTCCATACTGTCACCATACTTGTGTGCCGATTCGAAATGTATTGCGATTTTTTTTTTTTTGATTCTATAAGTATTGCGAATCGATATTATGATTTAATGCAATTTTTCTTAACTTTTTTAACACTAGACCAAGGGGAAAAAGTTGAATCATACACTTCTAGGGGCTTTGGAAAATATCTAAATGAATACAGTAAAAATGTTTGATTTTCAGCATGTATATAGTCAGTTTGAATGCATTTAACATAAATGTCAGTATATGGGTGCTCTACAGTTGTAGCGTCGGCCCATTTGACCACGGAGATGAGAGCGACGGCCCGCTTGACCGTACGTTACCGCAATGCGATAACGTTTCCTGTCCGTGACAGAGTTAGCATGCAGCTTTAGCCGTGATGTCTAGCTCTGCTTTTCCTGTCAATGTGTGAAACCCAAAGTGTTTCCATCCTTTACTGGATGTGTAGTGTTTACCGCTTTGGATTTAAAATGTGAGCGTGCAGGTCGTATCGACACAGACCGTCCGCCGTTTTCTACTTTCGCGTTCTACCTCGCTACGGCCGGCTGCGGTTCATTTGACGTCACGTTACTCAGACAAGAAAAGCGGTAATTTCCTTCTACCTCAGCAAATGCTCAAATGAAGCAAACACATGGATTCTGGCATTAAAAATCTATTTCAAAATTGTAAAAATGAAAAAAAGGAAAAAGAAATCACGATTCAGAGGTGAATTATTTTTTTTCCCACCCCTAAAAAACAAGGTATGCATTTTGATGTGCATTATGAGAAATAATAAATTTTAGCAAGCCTAAGGAGCTTAACCAGAAAATACTTTCATCAGTAGTTTGTAAATTAATGTAAGTGAGGTTAACACATTTTCAGTGTATTTTTATGTTCAATCTAAATGTGATCTGTTATTTAGAAAGCAAAGATGCAGTTTTTCAAATAGGGATGGACATAATTCCAAGTATTACAATAGCCTTGCAAAAAGAACTGAGCACTATAACGGTAAAGTTTTGTAGAGACTGTGTCAGAAAGGTAATGGTTCAAATTAATGGAAACATTTGAGATTGTAGTTTGTGGTGTTGGTGAACCTGATTTAATTTGTAATTACTACTCAGTAGGGGTGTAAGAAAATATCGGGTATCGCGATATTATGGTTTGTGATACTGTATCGATTCTCAAAAACACTGTATTGATTTTTAATTAATAGTTTAAATGCAAAGATTAACTCAGTCAACACCTTATTTCATTTGCAAAGATATATGCTCCCTCTCAGTGTATGAGTCCTCAAATGTTGGATGTTACAGGGACTGATCCCACTGTTCTGAGTGCATAAAGAAGTAAACTTTTTTTATTCAGATTTTATGCATATGGTGGTGTGTTCTTTATACTATGACACAGTTTTCCTAAAATTAGATTTAAAAAAAAAAATCGCAATGTATCGGCTAGCTTACAGTATGGCAATATATTGCGATATATTGAATCGTAAGTCCTGTATCGTGACACGTATTGTATATCGCCAGATTCTTGCCAATACGCAGCCCTATTATACAGGTGTTTCTGTTATTGTGTCCACATCAGAACTACTAAAATCTACTGATGGAAAAAAAACAAAAAAAAAACGGATCACCTAGAAAAGAGAAACTCTTAACTTCAAGGTGGATCGGAGAAAGAGATGTACTGACTGAGGATAAAGAGAAAGTTAAACTGATAAAAACTATTATAAACTGGCAGTGTGACCGGCTCGCTGGTCCAAGTCCAGTCATTTCTCTGAGTCAGTTTCCTGATGAAGTGTCCAACCAATGGAAGCCTGTGGCTGGCCACTTCATCGCTCAGCTGTCCAGTACAACCGAAAACATTTAAGCAATCCTTCTGGCTGGGCCCAGACAGCGTGCGTATGTGTGCGTATGTGTGTGTGTGTGTGTGAGCGAGTGTATGTGTGTGTGTTTGTGCGAGTGTGTACACGTCCGCTGGGGGGCGGGGGAGGGGGCAGCCAGGGGTGGCACAGACGGAGAGAGGAGATGGACAGTTGTCCACACATGCCGTTCCAAACAAACACAGGCGCGCGCACGCACACACACACACAAACTAACACAATTCTGCTCCGACCGTTCCAATCCTCCCGAATGATCCAATGGTGTTCTGTCAAGCTATCCCGTCTTGGCCCTGCCTGTAATGAGTCCAGCGAGCTCTCCCACTCTGGACAGCTTGTCTGGGGAGCCACATGTCTCTAGTTTGGACTGCTGGAGAAAACAGAACAGCCGGTCTCCTTCCCACACCATCTCTCTCGGACTCCTTGCTTCAGTTTCATTTAGTTTTTCTGCACAACTTTACTTTTCCCTTAAGGCCAATTAGTAAATACTACACTATACAGTGCTTAAGACAACAGGACTCTCTTGTCTCTTGTTAAAACGTCAGGATATCAGGAATACAGGACAACGTGGGTGATCTGAAAGATCTGAGGAACAGAGGTGATTTAGGAAGATAAAACTACTCTGAAGTGTATTTCAATTCTGGGCTAAATTTGTTCAAAACCCAGACAAAAGATTGTTTTGTGCAGCAAAGTCCTCTTCCATCTAACTTGATGTCTTAATTGGATGTATACTCGTACTTTTCTAAACTCTTCCTGTTCCTTTTTCTTTTATTGTGTTAGGAAAGGGTGAAATAATATTGCGACCGATTAAAAAAAGAATAAAGATTTAAAAATAAGTTTCAAACAACCACTGAACTTTGACTTAGTCAAGTGTTTGACCAAAGAAAAAACAAAAACAGAATGAGTAAAGGTGGTAAACTTTCCCACAGTCTCTATCCCTCAAAACCTCTTCACACCAGGTAGCGGTGAAGTTCGGCTCGCTGCAATAATTCCATATTTCTGCGGTCGGGAGGTGTGTTCATGAGTTTCAGGAGGGGAATTCTCTGTGACATAGGCGCCAATTTATTTAGTTTTTGCCCGTGGGTGCCCAAATTTTGTGAATCTCACCAAGACGATGATCACTCAATCACTTTTAATTGAGCTTGCTTTAGTAATTATTAACCAAATGCAACACTGCTCTGCTACACATTACAACAGGCTACACCAGTGTTTCCCACAGGATTTTGGGACACTGTGGTGAATGGACTTCGAAACCTCTAGGGGGGAGTTCGGGGGGGGCATTCTCCTCCAGAAGAAAATTTTGTACAAAAACCCTGCTGCTGTTGCGTCTTTACGCACTGGAGAATCCCGTTGCCCGCCAATAGAGCTTCTCCTTGTGAATTAAATTTTTATTTGTTTTCCCCTGAGCCTCGTGGGCCCTTTGTCCGTCGTCGGCCCCCGGGGCTTGGGCTCCGGTAAGCCTGTGTATTAAAACGGCGGTGTCGGGGAGAGGTCCCACGAGGAGATCCTCATCTCCCACACAGCCCTCTCTGACCCGCCGCATTTATGTCTGCACAAACGTCCACTGTACATTCACTAGATATTCTCAGAGATAAGCTAACTCTTCTGCAGTGTGTAGTGTGCGTGCATGCAAGTGAGAGTAGACTGAAAGAGCAGGTGAGAACGAGCGCGGTGTGCGAGTGAAAGCAGGCAGGCAGAGGAGCAGAGGAGCAGAGTACAGCAGAGACTCCGGTCCTGGAGACCAAAACTACGGTCTCCCCCGCGTCCTCCGACCGCGGCCAACACTGTTTAACAGACCGGCTTCACTAGATACAACCAAGAGGTTTTGGTGCTTCCGTGTAGTTTGTGTTGGAGTCTGAGTCTGAACAGCGTAGCCACACGCGAGCGCGCATGGGACACCGACCCGCAATGATTAATACTATACTGTATATATTATACTTTATAAGTTACAAACAGTCCCTTTATTCAGCCTCCCTAGTGGGTGCTCGAGCAGCGGGGGGCACCCATGTGAATGGCTCGTATGGGTCAACATGTCACAGATGTGTTTACTGACTGGCAGTGGGTCCTCTCTGGCCGCCCTTCACCGCTAAAAGTTTTACTTTTCCCAACTTTGATTTTGGCCGCACTTCGCCGCAGAATCAAACGGCCGCAACTTGCCGAGGTGGGGAGCGTCCGCCGCAGCTTTTCATAAGACATTGCTCTTACATTGCATCACCGCTGCTCTAGTGTGAATTTGGCGTAAGGATTAAAAACAAAACTAGACTTTTTAAAAGTTATTTTGGAATTTCGAGGAGAAATGAATCTTGCTGGCACGTTTTCCAGTTGCAGCTTGTGGATTTAGCAGTAAGAGGCAGAGATGAATCAGCTGTGACTGTGCCCGTTCCAAGCTTTCTGATTGGACAATTACAACAACGCAGTGACTAACTGTCACTCAATTAGGGGACTGATTAACTATTCATTTCGGGACAGAGGGGGAAAGGGGAGAGAATGAGAGAGAGAAATGCAGAGAGGAAAAAGAGGAGACAGGTACAAATGGTAAAGGCTGAACGTCAGCCAGCAAAACAGAAATGAGACACGCAAACTTGCAGAAACTTTCCAGCCTCTCCGTCTCGCACTCACTCCTCCAGGACGACCAGCACACCTCTGCTCTCCTGCTCTGCCGGATGCCACGCTTCAGCAGAAGAACGAGACAGACGAAAAAAAAAAAAAAAAAAAGCAGGAAAAACCTTGATGACAATTAAATAAATAACTCCATAACTATGTGAGCTCACCAGCCATTTGTTAATCAACCCAAACAGGGATTTAATTTAATGCTTTGGCCGAGGCTGGAGCTGATATGCAGATGGCGCAGAGACGGGGCTGTGTGACTGGCGCTCTGGGAGCTGGAGGGGCGGCGGGTGGTGGTGTATAGAGGTAGGGGGGGAGGCGGATGGAGAGGGTGGAGGGGAGGTTCTGCCACGTTCCAGCACATACACAGCAGCTCACCAGCCGGGAGAGGAATGTGTCGTCTGGCCACATAACAACACGCACACACATTCAGTGTTCAGAGCAGCAACACACAGTGTTTGGCTGTAATGGGACAGAATAAATAACAAGTTTACTAACTGAGTGGCTGAGTAGGCGGCTGGTTGGCCGATCGACTGATAAGCTGACTGACCAAAGGAAAAGATAACAGCTCACCTAGAGGTTGACTTTTTTCCCACCAGACGGGCAGGTTGTCAGTGCGCTGATAAAACCTGACAAAACTACATTGTGTTGTGGTGCTGAAACAATTCGATTGAAAGATTATGCACCAACAACAGTTTTGATGCTAGATTAAAGTGCAGGTCAATCTGCGTTCTTTTCTGGGGGTTTTTTCAAATGCAAACGTCCACTCAGCCGTTAGCAAAGAGCAGCGTCATAGGTTACCAAGGTAAGCTAATCAATATTTTGTAGGTTTTGATTTGTGTAGGGGGGTATTGCACGGCACAGCACAGGAAGAGGGATTAGAAAGAGGGTGCTGTATGTAATGTATAAAGCCCCAAGGAAGTGCGCCGGTCGTCGATCCCAACTGTCGTAGTGGCTAAACGATGTTACTGCAACTTCTGTGTCAGTCACGTGATGCCATTGGGCCCAAAAATACTTTTTCCCGTAGACTTACATTGGGAAAGAGACGTCTGTAACTCAGCGGATAATTTTTTTGAGGTGAATCAACTTCCCAGTACGAACACTCTAATAGCCCTTATTTAAAAAATTAAGTTTTTAAAGTTGTAAAATTAACTAATAGCCGAATCCAGAGTTACTTCCCTTCCTTCGTTCATGTGAATGAGACCCAGAACGAGGCTGGAGCGCAAGCCGTGACGACGGCGTGACGTTGGGACCCCGTGACCGAGCGAACGCTACTGTGCATGTTCCATGTGCCCAAGATCCGGGTACTTTCTCCAGACGGAGGTTGGGTCATTTAGGCTTCATGCTGTATCCAGTTGTCTTAATACATCCATGGAATGTATGTAATGTAATGCAAAATCAGTAACGTTACATGATATGAGAGCGAATCATCGTCCTCTACCAGTTTCTGTTAGAATGCTGGGCGGAGCTGGCTGTTTACTAATGCGTGATGATGAGCACTGATAAAATAGAGCCAAATAAACGTTAGGTAGTGCTGTCTCTGTTCTAATGTTCATTTTCTAAACACTGTGAATCCATAAAATGCAAGTGTTTTGCGGTAGCCCACCTACCGTACGCACCGCTGTCATCGTAATCAGTTTATCGGCCACAAGCAGTGGAAAATGAATCAATACCACAACAATAGTAGTTAATAACATACACATTATGTTTTGAACACACCTGGTGCAACTCAGCAGCCCTTACTGTTGAATCAGGGCCTGAGCGTCAGCTGGTTCAGGTGTGTTAGAGCAGAGAGAAGTGGAAAAATGGGCGGGTAGGGTGTTTGGAGGTCTGGAGCTGGGAACCCAGGGTCTAGGCCAGGGGTCAGCACCCTTTACTATCAAAAGAGACATTTTAGGCAAAAAAATAAATAATAATAATCTGTCTGGAGCCACAAAACATTTGATCATTGTGATGAAGGTAACACAGTTTATAGTGCAAGTATATAGTATATAAGGCTAATGCAATGAGGGCCAAAGAGCAAATGTACTACGGAGTATTAGGGCCACATTGAGGGAAAAAAATTTGAATTTCCAGAATAAAGTCATAATATTACGATAAAAGTCATAATATAAGGAGAATAAAGTCATAACTTTACGAGAAAAAAAGTCGTAATATTATGAGAATAAAGTCATAACTTTACGAGAAAAAATGTGTGTAGAGTGGGCACATTTTCACATCTAACTCCATCAAATATGGGTTTAATTTGACCAAACCAGAGATGGTGATTGTTGGAAAGACTAACAAGACGGTTTTGGTGAGTTTCATTTTGTTTCTGTCGAGTTTGATTGAAGTGGGTTTTACGATGCTCTGCCGCTAGAACAGCTGATCTACCAGCTGAAACTACGGCAACGGTGGAAGGAGGGTGCATGCTGTGCTGAACGCACACACACTTGAGCGAACATATCAGCAATCCCTGTTTGTTGGGCTGACAGTGGCCGGTTGGAAAATGTTACCATATCGCCTAACCTTAGCTACAAATATCAATGAAAAGCAAATCACGACTGCACAGCAGAGCAATATGGAGGTTTCACCATCAAACAACAGCAATATGGAGTCAAACTGAAGGGTGGTTTTGAGATGCAATGATTGGCCGGCTGCTTAAGCTGATCTCCTTATAGACAAAGGTCAAAAACACCTCCGGACACAACGGCGTGAGGAGGGGTTTCATGTGTTTGTGTATGTGAGAATTAGCGGCTGACACTTGAGTAAAAGCAGTAATACGCAGGGAGGAGGAGGAAGAGAGATTAGCTAAACATCAGGCAAGTAACTAACGGCTAAAGGAAGTGACGGAAAGGGGGGGGGGGACTGTGTGGAGCAGAGAGGAACTGTGCAGTAAGACGCTTGGTGAAGACATCTGTCTGAGGAACAGTCCATGAGCGCTAGAAGCAAGCAAGAACGCATGTTGCACAGCTGCAAATGACACTGATCCAAAACAGTGTTGAGAGAAAGAAAGACTCATAAAAAGCCTTTTCTGCACAATGTGTACATTCTATTTTGTGCGTGACCTCGACCCCAGCAGTTCTAACTCCAGTCTGCTCAGACATCTTAAGGCGAATCCAGGCTCTTTAAAGCCAATCCACTTACGGTGCATTAGTCTCATTACCACATCGTGGAGGTGGACTGGTGTTAGTGTGCTTGAGCGTGTGCATGAGTGTTTTCAATACAGCCATCACTGGAAAACATAAACGTGGTGCTATACCTGTAAAAGTTCTGAAGGCATTTTTGCCACTGGCGTAATGATCATACGAGACTAGAACGTGGAAAAAATGTGAAGAATCAAAGAATTCAATTCAGTTTGAAGCTGGGACTGCAGCTGGGTTTAAAGGTTTAGCGCTAGACTAATTGTACAAGCCTGTGGCTCAGTCTGTGGAATGAGACTATACGAGGAGGCTACGGCAGCCTAAAAAGATGAAAAAGATGCTTAGAGGGAGAAGAGGAGGGCTGAGCAAGAGGGAGAGTCTGAACGGGACAGAGAGTGAGAGAGAGGAGGGCCTCGCTCGGTGTATGCGGTTAAAGCTCTGACAGTGACAGAGAGTCGGGACCGGGTAGGGCAGCCACAGGGCGGCCAGATTGAGTGGAAACCCATGGGAGTGTGGCCATCCCTCGGGGGCCACTAGGAGATTTCACACAGCCAGCTGCACACAGCCAGCGCCTCCTGGTAGGCTGTGCTGGATGCACATTCACACACACACACACACACACACACACACATACACACACACACCCATGCAGGCTGCCCTGGTGCCCCTCTGCTCCCCCAGCTGGTACAGAAGGAGGCACACGTACGTAGAAACACTCATACACACACTGGCAACATATTGCAGGTTCACAGTACTGCAGATACAGAACACTGATTGTCAGGAAATAAATGACCTAACGATAAAATTACTACTAGATCAGCACTAAAACCCCTCTATTTTTAATTTCTCCTGTATATTCTTATGGTCTTTTTGCCTCCTCTCCTCTCCTCTCCTGCAGTACCACTACAGTCCAGTAGATGGTGGTGGCTCCTCGGAGCATGGTGGCCACCGCTGTGATGCTGATACAGAGCTGGAGAGTGACTGACAGACACACCACAGCCAAGACGCCTCTCATCCTAAACCCCCGCACTGTTGTGTGTGTGTGTGTGTGTGTGTGTGTGTGTGTGTGTGTGTGTGTGTGTGTGTGTGTGCGTGTGTTTGTGTGTGTGTGTGTGTATATACAGTATACCATAAATATAAAACTGTTTTGTATCTATGATATATACAGTGTATATACAGTATATTCAGTACATTTTATATATATATATATATATATACAGTATATATACAGTATTACTGTATATATACTGTATGTATATTAAATGGGGGCCATGTGTGTATGTGTAAAGTGTGTGTACTGTATGTCAGTCAGCTTATATCAATGTACTTTATGTGTGTGTCTATATTTGAGTGTGTGATGTTGGAGGGTGTGGGGTGGGGGGGGGGGGGGGGGGGGGGTGTTTGGATCCGTTGCTTCCTAAAGCACCCTAGGATTAGTGCGGCGTTAGCATATTAGCATCTTAGCTGGAGGGCTGCTGCTCAACACCACCTGTGCCAGACAGGAGGCTATCCAGCTAACCCCCCCCCCCACCACCACCACCACCCCCCCACCCCCAACACACACACACACACACACACACACATATACACACAGTGTGTGGGTGAAGGTCACTTAGCTACAGCGACTCCAAGCTTACCGTCTTCATTCATTACTGTAACTACTTTATCCGTCTATTTACACGCTGTATATTATACTACAACAAATACAGAACTTATATTGTCTTTATTTTTGTTTTTTGTTGTCACATTAAAATATACTTAACTTCACCTTATTTCCAACGTACACAAGTCATGGTCGAAGTCCAGCAAGTTGTCAGTTTCTGTGACATTACTAAGTAAAGGGAGAGATGGACGATTACATGAAGTATACGCTTTGACTGCATAAATACAATAATGCCGATACACAGCTATCGTTAAGGAATAAAAACACACCAGGAAGTACTTAAGGCGGACTTAATGTACACAGAGCCATACTGATGATTAGGACGTAAGTACTGATCTTGGATCAGCTGGTAGTTCCCCTTTACCATATCAACTATTATGCCTAAGAGACAAAGTTGGCCAGAGATGAGCTCTATGCCCAGATCATTTAGGATTATATCACTTCTTTTTTGCTATTCCTAAATTATATTGTACTGTCACACTCCAGGAAGTCAGGTCAAAATGTACAAATTAAAGCTGCTATACTGACTTTAAAGTTATTTTGCAGAAACACAGTATTTGTTGTTTGATAGGGATACATGTAACATTTGTTTGAGTCATTTGGAAGAAAGAAATGCCAGTAAGCATCTGTACAGAAGCACTGTCACCTTTCACAACTATCAAAGGCCGTTTCAACACCAAACATCTTTTCTTTGTACTCCAAAAAAGAACAGACTTACGACACAGTCTCACGGCAGTTTGTGAAAGAGTCATGAAATGTAATCTACTTGTCTCGTGTACAAAGACACAAATTTCCCTTTTTATTTGTGACGCTCAGCACGACTTTCAACTGCGTCTTTTTTGTGCGTTTTCCTACGAATGTCCAGCAACACGTGACGCATGTGTCAATTTCCACCCCAGTCATTTCAAAATAAAAGTATTTAGTTAGGTTTAGGAAAAGATCAACTTGTTTAGGATTAGTTAACAAACTACTTAGTTAGGTTTAGGAAAAGATCGACTTGGTTAAGCTTACGCAACAAATTATTTAGTTAGGTTTAGGAAAAGATTGAATTGGTTAGGCTTAGAAAACAAACTATGTAGTTAGGTTTAGGAAAGGATCAACTTGGTTAGGCTTAGGAAACAAACTATTTAGTTAGGTTTAGGAAAAGATCGACTTGGTTAGGATTAGGCAACAAAACTACTTAGTTTGGTTAAGGAAAAGATGGTGGTTTGAGTTAAAATAACACCGGAAGTGCTGTAAGTACGGAAGTTAGGTGACAAATAAATGAACTTTGACGTGTGGTTTCCCATGGGACACAAACACCGGTCTCCTGGGTGAAAGTCCTGTTTTTTTTTACCCAATCTATACACTCCGAGGTCCTCCCTACGCGGCGTTGGCCGCTCTCTATACTTCCCGGTTCACAATTACTTGGATTACATACAAATTGATTTTGTGCTGGCCATCATGAAAGAAATGTGAAATTCGTGTCTACGTACACAAATCGATACATTCAATTTTGTGACTCTTACATGAACTGCTGTGTGACTGCGCTGACACGTAACACTGAAGAATAAAATACTCAAGGAGGCTGTTTAAATTTAGAAAATGTGCAACGTCAAAGTCAAGTTTTCCTCCTTAATGTTGCAATTCAACGGATTATGTGATAGCCCCTCTGCCCTGCTTGCTGGTTTCCTGCTCTGTGCTCTTCTGTTTGCAGAGACCCGTCCTGTGAAGCGGGACCATTAGTGGCAGCAGACACACCTGGGCCCAGCGTGACCTCCTGTACAGTAGGTCTTAATTCAGAGTTTGTTTGTCACAACGAGCAGAGCTGTGACAGCTTCAACCACGAGAATATGAAGCGAAAAACGAATGCAATGAAAAAATATGAAAAAAGAAATGTAACAAAGGACGTCAAAGTCCAGTCCTTTATGCTAAGAAAGTGAAAAAGGAATGAAACTGTCTTTCAGTTTCAACCTCTTACAAACACATGTGCTCATTGACGTCATATGCTACAGTTCAAGAGTCGAGCATATACTGTAGCCATACAGTAGGAGGCATATCATATATACTAGGGGCGGAACGGTTCACAAAATTCACTGTTCGGTTCATATCACGGTTTTGGGGTCAAGGTTTTCGGTTTGGTTCGGTACATTTATGTTACAGCGAGGAGGTCATGTTCTGATTTCAACATGCTTTTCATTTATTTGGCAAAAATAAGTTACTAATGTTTGACTTAACAAAAGTATGGCTTACATAAGGAACGTAAGGTCTTCATTGTCAAAACTTAATTGAAAGAATAGGTCTTCTACAGTAATTAGTGCAAACAAAAAATGCAGCTTTATTTTCATATAAATATGATGTAATTATAGACTAAGGCCATCAACATAAATCGAAGCATAAGCTCAACCAGAATATATGTCAACATATATGTCAATATATCAACCACTATACTAAAAAAAAAAAAAATAGTTTAACATACAGTATGTCTCAATTCCCTGATTATCAGCTCTTAATTGAAAGATTAGTTTTTCCACTCAAAAAGTGCAGTATTTGGAGGAATACGGTTGGATTTATGTGCCACTGTGTTATCTAAAAATAATTAATAAATATAAAACACATTACAGGGATTGTGCTGCTGGAATTACTGTGTTGCTTAAGTGTCAGCGAGAGGGAATATTATAGCGCGGCTCAAGTAACGTTACGTTAATCATATACTGAAATCCAGCATCCTCCATGACTGCATAAGGCTGCATATCTTTCACTATAAACCTCCCCAATGCTATAGTTATGTTTTTTGCCCTGTCTGAGTCTGCATGTAGAGGCTGTTTAAATGCTGCGGGAAGAAACAGTTGCTCCTTCCTACCCGACTCTCTCCTCCTTGCGCTATCGATGGACACACCACAGTATTGCCGCTAGCATAAGCCAGTAAAATCTGGTCTGCACTCGCCGAAATTGAGCCAATAGCAACGCACGACCGCAGGACCTCAAGACCCATGTCCGCCCGTGACCCAGCCTCCTTCCATAGGCCTTGATTTCTAGTGTGACATAAACAGCCTAACTCTACATGATAAGAAATACACAATTGGCCTCATAACTTATTTCAAATGAACCGAACAATTCATACATGTCCCGAACCGTGACTGATTTTTTACTTCCATCCCTAATATATAACATTAATTATTATTAACCAGACTGGGCAAACTCAGGTTTATGTCTAGATCATAGTAAACCCTATGAAGAATATGAAACACAGCTCAGTTAGATGGTCTGTTCTCCCCTACATCCACACACATCCATCCACCCATGCACACACACTGTAAAAAGACAAACACAACGACCAAAGCGTAACATGCCATTGAAAACACAAAGACTGATCTCTTTGGATATGTTCTAGTATGTCAAGAAGATAAAAATACAATCCGAGCTAAAAAAAAAAGCCCCTGCATTCAAACACCCAATAACATTAGGAACGCCATGCTGCTTGTGTTCAGAATGCAGTGGATCCAATGTGATTAGGAAAAAGCACACACAGCCAATGAGCAGGCTAATCAAATTGCACTGATTGCTGGTGTATTGCGTCTCTCTGTTCTCTCTCCTTTGGACAGCATTGTGTGTTGGCATCATTGAGTTCTTCATTAAGTTTACATCCATGAAGTCCAAGACGCTGTATATCCTTTTCTAAATGTAGCTGATATTACATTAAAATCCATAAAACATCAGTAGGACCTGTTAAAGTGTCATCACTTTCAATCAAAGACATCTATTTTTTTTATCCTTTTACAGTCCTTGACAATTTATGTCATTTAGTTTAACTTTTAATAATAACTGTCGAGGGCTCCAGACTGCAACCATCTTGCGACTATTTTTGGAGACAGTGCGACAAAATGTTATAACTAGGAGCACCAGTGCGACTTGCAAATAATACCCCCCCATTTTTTTCATAATCATCGTATATCATGTGAAATACCAGGCGGGAGTGAGAGATAGTGTGTGTCGTGTGTGTGTGTGTGTGTGTACCGTCCACATCGACGAGCGGTGGCGCTAACTGCATTCATTGCATGCTTAAAAATTAAAATTGACAAGGTAACACACAGAGAGAGAGAGAGAGAGAGAGAGAGAGAGAGAGAGAGAGAGAGAGAAAGGGTACTACTGCTTTCATTACGAATGCACTTATTTTTACAGTCTAATAAACGCACTCATTTCTGGCGAAAGAACATCGCGATTGATAAGATGACAGATATCCTTTTATTTGTCAGGGTGGATATAGCTATGACTCACGCAGCCCCGGCAGAGGAGAGACAGATAGTAATAATAACTTGATTTATAAAGCAGGTTTCAAAAAACAAAGTTACAAAGTGCTTTACAGTAAAACATGATAAAAGGGATTTAAAGGCAGGGTGGGCGATCTGGAGAAACTAGCAAGAGTACACTAGATTTTTAAAAATGATCCAGCAGGAAAAAATGAGCCCAGTGTTGACAACTCTTTTCCAATGAAAGTAGCTAGCAGCATTAGCTGCTAACTAGCTCCAACAGTCCCTTAATCTTGAGAGAATGTCGCCAAGTCGGCTACACTGACAGTCTGTCGATTCAGGCCTCCCTCCAAAGCCACTCCCCCACTATCATAATGAATGTTAGGGCTGTGTATTGGCCAAAATCTGGCGATACGATACGCATCACGATACAGGGGTAACGATTCAATATATTGCGATAGATTGCTTGTCGGGATGTAATGAGCATTTCAACTAATATAACAAAAGTGTTTCTAAAGTCTTTAGCAATCCTGCCTTTAATAGTTACAACAAATACCATTGGTTAAGAAAAAGCCACAACATAAAAGTGAGTCTTGAAGAGATTTAAGGGAAGATACTGAGTTTGCCTGAATTCTAACACATCATGGCAGTGCATCACTGTTGGGGCACCAAAACTCTATTGCATGTCTGCGAACCAAATCGATACCCAAACTCACCCAAACGCTTCATTCATGCTTCAAAACCAGTTATTGTGTCAGTAAATTGGCCAATGCCACCGAAATGAAAAGTTGTTTTGTCACCGTGTGAGCCGTACTGGTCAAAATGTTTACATGTGTTTTCACCACGGCAGTCAACCCTGGAAATGTTTCTTCTATAGAAATCTCTGTTTTGTTGACACTGACTGCTTACTGTACAAGACTGTCAGTTCTGTCGAGCTGAATGCTGTTTGTGTATCGCACTGAGCTTTTTAAATTCCCATTTCAAAAGTAGGTCAAAGTTTACAGGAAAAGTCAATACTGTACAATACTGTGGTACACAGAAAAAAGGATACGCACATTTATACAGTAAATGTATTTGTGTAGCAATGTGTTACATGTACTGTAGACAGAACATTTGCCTTTGAGCCTTAATGTTAAGTCATATCAAGCAAATAGAAATTTGGCCACAAAATGACATCGATACCAAAAGTTCAGTAAAAAAACAAATATTGCTAATTGTACCTCCTCACAGTACGTGACACTATATCATAGATGTTTATGGAATATACATGCGTGTCTGACAGATTTTGATAATTGAATGGATCATTTTGCATGTGATGGCTCAAAAGATGAAAGAATGTGTAAATGTTGTGAAGAGGACGACGATTTCACCGAGAGCCAGCTCATCGGTTTTGATCAGTGAGACGCGCAAGTGGTTATTGTGCAAATTGTACTCGTGCCAAAACACGTGCAATTTGATTGAATGAATGAGAAATTCTAATCTGTTGTGAAAAAACAAACTAATTGTTCAGAGATTTGAACTTACTGTTTTGAATAAAAGATAATGATTTTTTTTCTTCTTTTGAAGCAATTATTCCCTTTGGGACTTTTCCTTTAAAATAAAACAACACATTGTTATGTCTGGAGCGGCTTGTTACTTAAAGGAGAAAAGCTGGTCCACCTTAACAGTCCACCTTAAGAGAGTCTGAGCCGGTGTTGCAGGATACAGGAAGCTTGACTTGGGTCTGAGGAGTTGTAGCACTTATTAACTGACACATAAACTGTACACACACTGCATTGCTACGTTCACAGCTACAACGCTACCGACAACCCCACACTCACCGCCGCCACACACACACACGGTCTGTCTGACTCTCCCGGACGGGTGAACCGGGGACTCGGTTGTCCGTTTTGTTCACACACTGCAGCTGGCGATGAATGATGGATTTAAACCTGTTTGTGCATCGGCTTATCGTTGCAGCGCGTCGGCTCGTTAGGCACTAAAACAACAGCACCGCTGCATGAAACGCACTGATGTTATCAGTTAACGGTTAATAATTGGTTAACGAGGGTCAATTATCGGTGAAAAAAAAAAAACTAAAGTAGCATCCCTAACTTATTACCAAAGCATTTATCAGGAATACAGTTATGATGGACAAAAATGTGAATGTGTTGCGTTGCAGGTCGATTAAGTGGTACTCCTAAAATGTTCATTAATGAGCACCTACAAGTGCTACAAGTGGTATAAGTTAGTCTGGAGCCCTGCCGTCGCCTATATTCATATTTATGAGAATGGTGTTTAAATACTGACATGACTATCATAATAATGATGCTACAAATAACCTGACCAGTCATTAACCTCGTTTTATTTCATTCAGTAATCCATATATTCACATTGTGCATTCATAATCGCACGGAGGAGTGGGTTTCTTTGAGGTTCCTCATTTAAATCTGACATTCATATTCAAATTCTTATTCTGTTCTTTGGCCTCGTTGGATGTAAAATCATCCAATAAGAGGAGTAGAGTAAAGGCAGCTGGACCAATCAGTCGATGAGAATAGCTGCCGATCAGAACAAGAAGGGGAGGGTCGGCAGACACACACAGCTGTCTTACTGTGGCATACAACAGACAGGCAACAAGGAGTGTGTGTGTGTGTGTGTGTGTGTGTGTGTGTGTGCATGGGGGACCTTAACCAGCCCAACCCCGACCAGTTGAGCAGTGGTGAACAGGTGCAAAGCTTTGTGCATGTATGTGTGTGTGTGTGTGTGTGTGTGTGTGTGTGTGTGTGTGTGTGTGCATCACTATTATTCCAGAGTGGTTGGCTCTGTATTATTAATTCAGAAATGCTGGGCTGGGGCTGTGGGCGGCAGCTGGCGTTACGTGTGCAAGTGTGTGTGTGTGTGTGCGTGTGTGTGTGTGTGTGTGTGTGTGTGTGTGTGCGTGTAGACAACATAAGACCCCTCTGGTCTTTTGTGAAGCCCCCCCCCATTCCCTTCTTTCCTAGAGCAGCAGAGAGGCATTGTGCTGTACGTCTCCCTGTCTGCCTGTAAACTTATACACACACGCACACGCTCATACACACACACAGTGTACTCTGTCAACACAAATACACACACACATGCGCACACACACTAGAGCACAATAGCTCAGCCCAGCAGGCAAGAGTAAACAATCAAGTACCACACCCCCCCAACTACTGTCAAGTGCCCCCCCCCCCCCGCCCCAAATACCCTACACACACACACACACTCACACACACCAGCCCAGCCGTGCCTCATTCTAAAGGTTTCATTCATGTGTTGCACTGAAGGGCCGACAGTAAGTGCTCTCCACCTCACTAACTGCTGCTCTCTGCTCTCCCCTCTGTCCTGCCTATCTACCTGTCTGTCTGTCTACCTGTCTGTCTGTCTACCAGTCTGTCTGTCTGTCTGTCTGTCAGTCTGTCTGTCTGTCTACCCAAGTGCCCATTTGTCTATCAGGTACATTCACACTGGGCAACTTTGTGTGGACAGGTGAGAGCGATGCCAACAAGTAACCACATTGTGACACCTCTACCTGTTTTTCAGGAGATTCAAAGCAGAAGGTTTGTTAGGGAAGGAAACAGAAGTAAACCACGGTTATATACGAATCCAGGGAAGTACCGGAAGTAAACAAGTCGCCATTACTGCGGTGGTGTCTCCCTTCAATACGTGCACGTTTGAATGCAAGCTGTCTTAGGGAGTGTACAACTTTCGACTTTTACCCTGACTTCCTATGTTATTTTTGACAACGATGTCTAGTAGGAGTTCGGGAAGAACCTGAGCAGCTGCCTAACGTGGTGAAACAAGTAACGTCAGTTAAGTTAACACTGCTTAAAGCTGCAGTGGGTAAAAAACGGTACAAATATGATTAAACAAATTTATTTTTATAAAACGGTCACTATATCCTGACAGTAGTACACGAGACAGATCTGAAAAAAACAAAACCATGTGCCTCTGTGTCCTCCGGTGCTCCTAATGGCATCTGCAAGATTTCACAGACCGGAGGAAAACAACCAATCAGAGCCGAGCTGGAGCTTTGCCATCTATGACATGGTTGTCAATCACTCGCGAACTCCGATCCAACGGTCAAACTAGGCAGCGCTGATCAAATATAAATGAATATTCTGTTAATATAATGCCTATTTCTCTCTTCAAATGTTTTCAGAAACATCTTGTAGTGCACTGTTTAGCTGTAAAAATGAGAAAGTTTGTGACCCGGCAGCCATGTAGAGATCCGTTGAAGAAGTACCAAGCACCGCCCACCAGCCAGAGCACAACTAATAGGAACGCTCTCTGTGAAATGAAAGTAAAAGTCTCCCATCACGGTCTAGATTTTTCTAAAGCCTGAAAACAGAGCCATGAGGAGGTACAGAAGTCTAGTTTTCTCTCAGAACACTTGAATTACAATATGCTGAAAGGTTATTATGGAATTTTTGTCCAATGATGTCAAAAATATACTGCCTACATCAGGTTTAACTCAATGATTCTCCAAGTAATAACATCATGATAACGTTGTAATTTACCTAATCGCCCTATAGTCCTTTTTCCTGAGCAGACTTTGAACGTACTCATAATAATAACTGAATGGCACCTCCGTTAACGTTAGTAGCTCCGCTATTTAACCAAGTAGGACTGTGCTACCCACCGGCTGCTAACAGGTAACGTTACTACCTCTCCTCCTGCTGATTACAACACAGATTCATTGTTCACAGTGTCGCATTATCAGGGAAAAATAGGGTGCATCCCCTCAGGTTTAGTAGCGCCACACAGTTGAGCGCTTTTTTGTCTCAGGTCAAACAAACTGAAATATGATACAGCGTGCGTATGCGTCATTTTGCATGCGTAACTGTCGGAAAGCATCAATAAGAGGAATTGATGGTCATGGAGGCATGAGAGGCCAAGGAATCTGACAACTACAGTTCTCTATTCCCATCTCTAGCGTTTTCCCTGCCTGCCAAAGTGGCGGGTGTCCTGCTAATTTCAGACCCTGAGTGGAATATATCGTTATGCGTCGATTTTTGAATAACAATGGACTAATTCCCGGTGATTTTCGAATAGTATTTTTGCTTGGAATGCACATCCCTAAACAGAACACATACAGAGTGTCTGCTAACCGTGTTAACTGGTGACTCTCAGCCAAATGCGTACTGGTTGCTTGTAGTGGCGGCAGCTGTGTCCTCGTAAAAGCCTTCAATTTCACTTTAATCCATTTTAAATACATAACCATCTGTGTTTATTATCTACGCCGACAATATATGTAAGTATCTACGAGCAACCACAGACTCTTTCGGCCTAAAGTCACCAGTTAGTAGTGTTAGCAGATAGTAGTCACTACGACTTGCCACCGCAGTAATGGCGGCGCCGCTAGATGGCGAAACACGCAACGTGATCGCCGGATTCGTCTATATCTGGATGAATCACAGTTTATGAATACAAGGAGACATGTGATCGGCTGCAGTTAATCATGCTTGTAAAGCACAACATTACAAAATAAAGCAACCGGGGGCAAAACACAGCCTCATCCCAGCCGGTTCCCTCACAATCAGTCATGCTCCATCATGCGTAACTGAAAGGCCTGAGTTACCGAGACTGGAATCATATTTGTTTTGGCTCATGTGCTACTAAAAGTCCCTGATGTCGCTGTCTGAAGACCGTTTCAGAAAACACTGTCCAATAAAAGAGCCACTTGTAAGCCCATGTGACTTTTGTTTACAAAATGCTGAATGCTTGTGATTAGGCAGTTCAACTTCATGAACTACTGTACAGTTTGGACTAAACTAAATCACAGTGTGATTGCAATTCGTGACTGGCTTGCGTGTTCGTCACACTCTGAGGTGACAGACGACTCTATACGTCCGTCCGTCTCAGACAAACACTCCTCTCTCCTTCCCTGAGAGCTGGTGTTTGTCATGTTGGAACGTCTGTTCGTCTAAGAGGCTGTTTTTGACAACGTGTCCACCTCAGCTGGCCGACATCAGGCACTTGAGGCTCTGAGACAATTCAAACCAGACAAAGATGACAATATGAGTATCTGGATGGCCAGACTACATTCAGTAATTCATCAAATCCATTATGGTGTTTAGCACTAATGACAGTAATGTGAAAATGAATTGACCGCTGTGAATAAATTGAGACAAGAGGTCAGTTATAGACAAGATCCACTGGAGAGGACACTTAGATGCTTTTGACTATATAGCATGAATGTGGAACAGCCAGGTGAAAGATGTTAATTACAAGTCTCCTTAACTATGAGATCAAATCTAAATTTTATGAATATCAATATCAAGATGTTTCTCAGTCATGATTTTTGCTATTTTCTGGGTATTTTCCAAGACTATTAACAAAGGATTAGGACTGATCCGAATGCTTCGAAGCTTCGACCGTTGCCATGGTATTCGACCTCCAAATCACTATTCGAATGCTTTGTTTTTTATTTGTTTTTTTTAATTTTTATATACAAGTATGTAGTAATAATGTATAAATCCCCAAATAGCCCATGAAATAAGGAATAATCCCACAACATTATTCATTATTCATATTCAAAATGAATCATTAGTTATTCTCAGACGAATATCGCTGTTTGTTGTGTGTAGAGGTGCGTGTGTGTACAGCAGTGCGACAGCAGTGCGACAGCAGTGCGGCAGCAGCGCTGTTTTAGGCACTTAAACGGGGGTGATGGAGACAAGATAGAAGAACATGTCAGCCAGCAGCGCCGCGCTGCTCTGTGAAGCTTCGAATACCTGTCACCGCACCAAAATTTGGGGACTTTCTTCATGATAAATAGTTATTAGGGCTGTCAATCGATTAAAATAGTTAATCAGAGATCAATCGCACATTTTTATCCGTTCAAAATGTACCTTAAAGGGAGATTTGTCAAGTATTTAATACTCTTATCAACATGGGAGTGGACAAATATGCTGCTTTATGCAAATGTATGTATATATTTATTATTGGAAATCAATTAACAACACAAAACAATGACAGATATTGTCCAGAAACCCTCACAGGTACTGCATTTAGCATAACAAATATGCTCAAATCAAAACATGACAAACTGCAGCCCTACAGGCAACAACAGCTGTCAGTGTGTCAGTGTGCTGACTTGACTATGACTTGTCCCCAAACTGCATGTGATTATCATAAAGTGGGCATGTCTGTAAAGGGGAGACTCGTGGGTACCCATAGAACCCATTTTCATTCACCTATGGTCAAGGGACCCCTTTGAAAATGGCCATGCCAGTTTTTCCTCGCTGAAATTTAACGTAAGTTTGGAGCGTTATTTAACCTCCTTCCATAAGGTGTTCTAATTTCATATGATGTCTTCAGTCTAGCTTTGAGCCCGCTACAACCTAAAAATCACAAGGTGTGTTAAATAAATTAGTGGCTTTAAAACTCATTTGCGTTAACGTGTTATTATGGCGTTAACTTTGACAGCCCTATAGTCGTTATACATGCTCAGCTTCTGCATTATTGGTCAAATATACTGAAGAATATATGTGAAACCCCCGCGGTAATATTGGTGCTCTCTGAACCTGCCCGTCTGGCCCGGCAGATACTTAATGAGCAGGCTGTTTCCCAGGTCTATTCAAACTCAAGATATTGTGTAGAAACACTCAAACCACGGAGCAATATCTGAATATGGCAGATGTTCGTCCTCTTTTCTTCTCCGCTCTCCCCCTCCAACTCCTCTCATACAGCAGTCTGCCATTGAACCTCCTGTTCCAGCCGCTATGCTGTGAGGCATCTGCACCTCACTGACTGTTTCTTTCTTTCTCCTCCGTCTCATCTTTCCTCTGTATACACACACACACAAACAAAGATAGAACTCTTTTCTTGATGACAGATGGCGAGTCAACAATTGTACAGCATCAGTCTCTCAAAACACAGACACACAGACACAGACACACACACACCACATGCACACGCAAACACAGAAACAAACACCACCTCCTTGTCCTCCAGTCCCTTTGTGCCCAATCCCCTGTCAGATGTCTTGATTTGTTTCTTACAGCTGAGTGTATGCATTAGTGTGTGTGTGTGTGTGTGTGTGTGTGTGTGTGTGTGTGTGTGTGTGTGTGTGTCCCTCTTTACCTTGGTATATTAAGCACTAGTTTAATGAGAGCTTGGTGAGGTGCGGGCCCCAGCCAGTGGACCATATGGGGGAGATTTAGCCCCCTCAGAACACTGAGCCAAGCCTCGCTGACATGATTACCACTGCCGTCCGCTGCTCTACACTAGTGTCAGATTGGGAACTGGGAATTTTGTCATGGACAGCTAATTAATGACTGGAGATTGGCAACCAGAGACGGAGGAGGCTGAAGGAGGATGAAAAAATTCTGTCACTCTTTGGTCTCTTCTTCCTCTCTGATTTTAATCAGGCTAACTAACTGAGGCTCTGTGAAAGATGCATAAAACACCAGAGTAGGGGTGGGACGAAATATCGTGCCACGAAATATCAAGATATGAAAACATGACGATATGCATCGTCGAGACGAAAAACTAAAACGCGATATCAGGGTATAATAGGTACATACAGGCTCCGGGGCTAAAGCTGCAGCCTATTCCTGCTGCTATTCAAGGCCTATGGAAGGAGGCTGAGTACGCGTCATATCTTTGGGGTACAACAGATGCGCAGTCAAATCTGGTCTGCCCTCGCCGAAATTGAACCAATCGCAACGCACGGCCGCAGCTTCAGTTACACTGCGCACGTGTCATACCCCGGAGCCATGTCCGCCTGTGACCCAGCCTCCTTTCTATAGGCCTTATCGGAGCTCCACACACATCAACACACACAGCGCAGTCAGTGAACAGCTGATCAGAGAGGCTGCGGTGGAGACGAGTTGACGCTACGCTCGTTGCTGTTAGTAAGTGCAATAAAACTTTGCAAGTCCGCTGTCTCTCATCCTCCGCCGCGACGTTTACACAAGCAGAGCGCGTTAGCTCGGTGGGCTAACAGCTAACTGTAAACACGTGTAAGTTATTTAGTTGAGTTGTGAATGACTTTAGTTCCCTCTGGTAAGCTGTGTTTCAGTGAATGTGTCTTCATAAAGTATAGAAGCAGCGTAACCCTTGGTTACACAAGACTGACACTAAAGCTGTCAGTAGGCTGTGTAGTCTAACTGTTTAGGTTAGTTTGTCATGTATCTTACTGGTAAACTGAGACAAAGCAGACGTTGGTGACGTGTTTTCCGTACTTATGTTACGTTGTTTACATATGTATTTCACTTAGTTTACTTACTTATTTTAAGGCCAACCATGACGTTTTTCATAAACCTAACTAAGTGGTTTGTTGCCCCCTGCTGGTACTGTTGGAACATGTTGTGATAGTATCATATCATGAGTTACTCTGTGATTCCCACCCCTACACAAGAGACGTGTATGCAAGCATACATGTACACAATCAGAAAAAAAAGCACGAAACATGGTTACATAGCACCACATGTTCTGGTTGCTTAAAAACAGACATGTATTTGTCCTTCCTTTCCCCTGAGTATTTATACACTAGTGTGCCTTGCATGTACTGTACACGCTGTTGTCACCGTACATACTTTGTGAATGCATGGATTTATTCACGACTCACATTTTCAGTGTGTCTGTGTGGTACAGCAGGCTGAAGCCAGTGGCTTAGTTAATCCTGTCAGAGACAGATTACAGGTGGGAAGATATAAATAGACTGACTGTCCCTTTATCCTGGCCACTGTGACATCAGCATGCAGCTCAACTATTAAGTCAGGCATAACAGGAGCAAACTAAAACCAAACCCACCAAAGCCTGCCCTATATATTTACCCACGTGATCAAAAAGACCAGATGTTCACAGAAAACAAGCTTTCGCCGTATCTTTACATCACATCTGGGTGCCAGAGCAGAACATTTGTAGTATGTAGCTTTGCTGTTGTGAAAGTCACATCATGGATGCAACGGCACTATACACCGATCAGCCATACCATTAGGACCACTGACAGGTGAAGTGAATAACATTGATTATGTCGTTACCATGGCACCTGGCGGTGGGGGGGATATATTAGACAGCCATTGAACATTTTGAACTTTGTGTTGGAAGCAGAAAAAATGGGCCAGCGTAAGGATGAGAGCGACTTTGACAAGGGCCAAATATTCCTGGCTAGACGACTGGGTCAGAGCATCTCCAGAACTGCAGCTCTTGTGGGATGTTCCAGGTCTGAAGTGGTCAGGATCTACCAAAAGTGGTCCAAGGAAGGAAAACCGGTGAACCGGCGACAGGGTCATGGGCGGCCAAGACTCATTGATGCACGTGGGGAGCGAAGGCTGGCCCGTGTTGTCCGAACCAATAGAAGAGCTACTGGAGCTCAAACTGCTGAAAAAGTTAATGATGGTTTCGATAGAAAGGTGTCAGAACACACAGTGCGTCACAGTTTGTTGCGTATGGGGCTGCGTAGCCGCAGACCGGTCAGGGTGCCCATGCTGACTCCTGTCCACCGACCAAAAGTGCCTACAATGGGCACATCGTGAGCATCAGAACTGGACCACGGAGCAATGGAAGAAGGCGGCCCGGTCTGATGAATCACGTTGTCTTTTACATCATGTGGATGGCGACGAGTTGGAGGTGTTGACTCGGCCTCCAAATTCTCCGGATCTCAATCCGATCGAGTATCTGTGGGATTTGCTGGACAAACAAGTCCGATCCACGGAGGCCCCACCTCGCAACTTACAGGACTTAAAGGATCTGCTATTGACGGCTTGGTGCCAGATACCACAGCAGACCTTCAGAGGTCTAGTGGAGTCCATGCCTCCACGGCTCAGGGCTGTTTTGGCGGCAAAAGGGGGATATTAGGCAGGTGGTCATAATGTTATGGCTGATCGGTGAATGTTAGCCAATGACTTATTAACCTGTTAGCCGATATTCATCCAACTACACTCATCAACTGCTGCCTAAAACATGTGCAAAGTATACATAATAATAATCCATAACGTTTCACTCGGAGTGTGACGTACAAAAATTGTATTGTTAATTTAAATATATTTCTCATTGAAATTAAGACAGCCACATCAGTGACTACATTTACATGCACACTCAAGGGTCATGTAAACAGCATATTCCATTTGGATATTCTGTATTAGGCCTTATTCCGAAGTGGGATATCATTCAGGTTTGAGGAGCATTTTTTGGACGTATATACAGCACATTCGAAATACGCACCTCAATTGGGGTTTTTATGACAGTTTGCGACACGGCCTCTTGCCTGTTTGCAGCCAGCTCTGTGAGTTGTACACAAACTAACTAGCCAACAGTTTGCAGAGATGCATGCCCAAAAGAAAAGAAGGAGAAACACAACAACTCTTAAACATTATGAAAGTCTTGGATATCAACAGGTTTTTCAGATATGTGCAAATATCACAATGGCGACCTTTTCAAGGTGGTTGAAGGACTGAAAGAGGGAGGCTGTGTTCGCACGGTCCAACAAGTCCGCCACCGGTGGAAAACTTTGATAAAAAACAGATTTTTGACGCAAAGAAGCAAAACGGCACAAGCTGCTCCTGCCGTTACACTTTTCTATATTTTGACGTGATAAACGACATGTCAAGCACAGCCGAGAATTCCCAAATCTCTGCTCACCTTTGCTCAGGATGGGGCCAACTGTAAACTGGAGTTAAGTGGCTCTGCTTTACATTAGTGATCGCTGTGTCTTATCTGACAACCATCAGACTGGGTAATCAATTCGGAAACACTAAATAAAAATCACAAGTGCCTGCAGTAGCCTCAAACAGCTGCTGCCTCCGTGGTCTCCCCATAAGCTTCTGTAAGAGAGGTTGCTCTCTAGAACAGGTGCTCTGTTTTACAAATAAAGAAACACAGTGCTTTGTGCCACAGTAGCAGAGTGAAGAGGAAAAAACACATCAAGGATGTAACTGGTGTTTCAGAGCAACAATGGTTGTCCAGTTTCCCTTGGCAACCAGATGTAGACCACTGTCCACCATCATGGTGCAATTGCCCCTGTTTGAAACCACTTTTCATGTGCTAAAAAAGAAAAGAAAGATTACAAAAGAAAACTACCCAACTCCCTCCTCTGCTCAGGTAAATGAGAGTTCAACAAGTTAAATTAAGTGTGTAATTAAAAAATCGTACAGTCCGTATCCAATAAAAACACACAGTGGAACAGCAGCACAGAATAAATCAAAACTTGTTTTAGGGAAATCACATTTTCTGCACTGACATACAGTATACAGTAAATCTTATGTGGGATCATTATCACTATAATTATAAACTATTAGTGGAATGACCATCATTCTGTAACTGATGCCCAGTTGTCAGCCTGAAAAGCTTCTAAAACAGTGGTTCCTAACCCTAACCCCTCAAGGAAAATAGGTTGGGAACCACTGATCTAAAACATCAACCCATCAAACTGTGCCGAGTGTATATTTGATTATCTATTCTTGTACCCAATACTAAAGAAAAAGCAGTTTGGGACATAGACTGTGTTGTTTTGTAGCTTTGACAACAAAAAAAACACTGTTTTAGTTTAATAATAATACAATTTCTCTATTGGACAAGTTATAGATCAATATTTTATAGGCTTGGATGGATGGCCAAAGAACAAAATTAAGTGGCAATATGTGACCAAATGGTCACACTCTGGGGTCTTTCTCCTGCCAGCAAACACTTACACTAGCTGTTAGCCACTAGGCACTAATCTGTTGGCCTAAATCAGCCAAACCAACCCCCACTCTAACCTGCCTCCTCTAATCAGCCCAAAGCCTACTCCAACCAGCCCACAATACCTCAAGATGTTAGACTACACACTGTCCATTTGGTCTAATCTCTGCGCCGGTACACTTAAACATAGAATCTGGTTTCAGAGCTGCTGCAGCCAATGGATCACCATGGAGCACATTCAGTTGCCTGTGGAATAGCGACAGATAGAAGCCAGTTGATGAGGAAATTGAGGAGGACAAAAAAAACCCGTGATTCATAGAGGTTCTGCCCTTAAACAACCTCCTTGTAACATTTGACTATGCTGTCCTATTCAGAAATTAGTATGTGTTAACATGTGCAACAATATATGAGCAGCAAGTGGGCTACACCAGGGACAATGAGATGATAAACCAATGTTTATAGGGGATTACAACTGCACGATTACAGCCAAAATGAAAATTATTTTGATCAATATTGAGATCACAATTACTATCATTGATTTTAGGGACAAAATATTTTGATTGCACTTTCACATTTAAATAAACAGGCTGCTTTCACTTCCACGTTGTGCTACATTCCTGCTCATGTACAAATCTTTGCATCTAAATAAGACTTAAAATAAGGTTCTTCTTCAACTGAATTCAGTGCATTTTATGTTTTGACGGTCAAAACGAGTAATATACAGTATGTTGCTCTTCTACTCTGGACTGCAGCTGCAAAACATTGAGGAAAGCTTTCACCGGCTGCCGCTGTAGAGTGTGCGCGCAGCGGCGTGACATCTCCCCAAAAGTGAAGCCAAAACAGCTCGATCGCCACCAGGTGGCTGGCTGTTAGTTTAGGAAGCACTTGATTTCATGTGCAGTGGAGATTTCCATGAGCGGAGTATGTATTTTAAACGTCAATATTGCAGTCGATTATGTTCATTTAATTGTGGGAAGCCAAAATCATGATCGCGATAAATATTCGATGAATTGTGCAGCCCTAACAGAAATCCATTGTAAATAATTGTTGTATTTGGGTTACAACAGTCAAAAAGTTTAATAAGCTTATTTTAAATGGTGATGTATAGTATATTAGTATATTACCAAAAAAAGAGATGAAGCATACATTTGATACAGTACAAACTGCAACAACATAATTCTCTGTTATTTGATTAATTATTACCGGCAGATGATATACAATATACAGTATGTGGTCCAAACTAGCCATGTCACAATACCAGAAATCTAGTAGTCGATACCAACACCAGGGAATTTCCACGATCCTCGATACCAAATTCGATACCATGGTAAAAAAAATAAATAAATAAAATAAATCCCATGTAATGTGTACATGTGTCTATATATATCCTCACATTGCAAGCAGTAGTTTAAATTCACTGACATGGTGACATCTCACTGGGTATAGGCTACCAGAGGTTGGACCAAGTCATTGTTTTGCAAGTCACAAGTAAGTCTCTAGTCTGTGACTTAAGTACCAACTCAGGTCTCGAGTCCAAAACAAGCCATATGCGCTCTTCATCAAACGTAACGTCACTTTAACAGCAGAGTAACTGGATCCAACTGGAGCTCAGTAACATAACGTTAGTTCTTCATGGTTTTCTCCTGAAACTTGATTGGATGCTGTCGGATTGGTTCAAACAAAGTGGATCTGGGGATTTAAGTGTAAGATTATCAAATACAAGTCCCAATAACATTCACCGGAAGAATGAAGAGTCCAGAGTTCAATAAAAAAAAAAAAACTTTTCAGAGATTTAGCAATAAACAACAAAAGATAGAAATTCCCTTTGTTCAGTTCAGTTTTTTTCCCCCTACGAGTGAATCCTCTTCTCGAACATAAAGGATCTCTGCATCTCTGGATCTCGCTGCTGCATGGCACTGTTGTGTGTGTGTGTGTGTGTGTGTGTGTGTGTGTGTGTGTGTGTGTGTCAAACTCCGATACAGAGAGCAGAGAACAGAAGCAGCCGCATTTGGCGCTTGACGGGTGTTCATTTCGGACCCTGCAGGCATCGTACGGTACCGTCGGTACTGTCAAAAACAAGTACCGTCACCGTTTTTAGAATTTTGGCATCGACTTGGTAGCGAAGTTCGTTCTCGTGACATCCCTAGTCCAGGCCCTGCTTGCACTAACAATTAGTATCGTCAATCAAGTAAACAGGTGATATGTAGCATGTGAGTATGTTTGAACGAAGGAAAATATTTGAAAATGTTTAATTCTGGATTTTGACATTGCTTTATAAAGTGGGGTGATGATGGATATAATCAAATAATGGTAACAATAATGATGATCTAGAAAAGTGTATATGTGTGAATGCATGTGCATGTTTCCATCCGCACTGTGATCAAATGTTTCAGGTCAGCACTTTGATGTTCCCGAGCTACAAACTAATCCCATTACTCAACCTCACCTCCCTTCATCTCTCCTCTCTTCCTCTGTCCAAGTTTTCCCTCTGCAGTGATCAGCACTCCATTCATTGATCCATCCATTCATTTATCCAAGACTGCCTCCCTCTACATTAGTTCATTCACTCACTCGCCCATTAATCCATCTCTCTGTTTGTATGGCCTCTACGGGGGTTGCTTCCTGCTGTATCACTTACCGCTGATCTTATTGACTGACTAAGTTTGCAAAGTTATACAGCGCCGCGCTATTTATCGATCTGTAAAATTTAAGGAAAGTTAAAAGCTGCAACGTTCAAAACAGCGAGCAGTAACTGCATTGGAAATGTATGACTGGGCCTATGCAAGGTAATAATGTGGAGTCAAAGTTATGCCGACATAGTTATAATGCAGTTTGCTGGCAAAAATGTGTTGCGTTTAATGCACGCTCAAATCAATTGTTGTCAATGTAGACGCACAGCTGTAGACGCACGGCTGGCGTGCTCAAAGGCGGGAGCAACGCGCAGCGGCTGTGCTCCGAGATATAAATAGTTCAACTTTTGGAACGCGGGAGCAGCACCGCATGTCATGTGACGAGGAACAACCAATCACAGCTGGCAGATATCTTTTCTTTCATCCGTAAATATCAATCTACGGTAAATATATAGAGGAGAAGTTTTAGTGTCATTTAATGCAGGGCTACCCAGAGCTTTTAAGATCTGTCTCACGGACTACTTTACTTGTTTCACCCTTTCCGTTCGAGAACGTCACAACATCCGGTTTAAAGGTCAGCCAACACTGACACAGACAAATTGAGTAGTAAAGCTACCGTGAGGTGATTTACAGTGCTGGAAATCCATCTTTGTTTTGTCTGTGTTTAGTTTAGTTTAGTCAGTGAGGCTTCCTGCTACATTACCGCAACTTCATCATCATCATCATCGTCATCGTAGCATGCAGGTTTGTGGTTGCTTAGTAACGGCAGGCGCGACAGGAGCGTTACCTTCCAAGCACATTGGAAAGAAAAAAGACCGGCACGGCTGGCATTTTCCAGGCATTTTTTTAGACGCAGCATGTGTTCGGCCCCTTAAACCCCTTCTCTGACGGGCTGTCAAAAGAACAAGAAAAAGGAATAGATAATAAAATGTAAATTGAGAGGCTGCTCATAGCTGTTGTACTTTGCTCTTAAGTTTTTATTCATCACATCCTCCAGTGCATGGAGCAAATATGCTGCCAGTAACCATGCAGAACACCAGAAGAGGACATTCTTCTCTGTTGCAACCTCCATTTGTGATTGCAACAGGTAAGATAAGAACGATAAGACAGTCTTGCGTGGTGCCGCTTCAATTTGGAGTTGAATTTTTAATTTCAAGGTTTGCTATCTCAATTTGTATTCAATAACTTTGCAAAACAAAAAATATCATATTCTGAATACAAAGATGACACACTCACTGCTGCCTGTCTGTGTATGTTACCCATCTGTCATCCATTCTGTGTCTGTACCTGCAAGTTGCAGGTCTCTTCTGTATGGGCAAGTTGTGTGCCTCTGTTCTGGCTGTATCTGTCACAAACTATCCGTCTCTCTGCCCGTCTTTCCTCTGCTGTTTGTCTGTAGGCTCTGCAGACTAGTCTGTCTGTTTGCGCTGTGCTGTCTGTCTGTCTATCTGTCTATCTGTCTGGCTGACTGCCATTCTCTGCAGTGTAGAGTGAGTCATTCTTAGGACAATGGAGACAGTTTGTAAAGCCACACTAGAGCGTACACTTCCTCCGGATGTGCAAGAGGATGCCATTCATAACAAAGCCCTGTACTGTCTGCCTGTCTGCTGTTGGCCCGGTATGTACATGCGAGTTTGAGAAACAGAGGGGATAAAATGAGAGTGCAGGGAGATGGAAGGGGATAGACGGAGAGGGAAAGAGAGTGTGAATTGCAATAAAAGGGGGTGAGTTGTGTTGACAGGCTTTACAGCAGAGGCAGGACAGAGGAGGAGGAAGAAGAGGAGGACGAGGAGGAGAGGAGAGTAGAAGGGCGACACAGCAGACAGTGGCGGCGGCAGCAGCAGCGGCGGCTGGTGATTGATATCAGGGATCTGGCACTGCCACCTGATCCAGCCAGCCAGCCAGCCTCCAGCAACACTGAACCCACTGAACTCACTGAGCCAAGATGGCTGCCTCACTGCACTGCACCCAATGAACCCCACAGCAGTCTAACGTTTACAGTATTGCCCACACTGTACGTTGTAAGAGTTGCAGTGATGGAGAGTACAGAGAAAAAGAGTGTAAAAAAAAAGGACAGGTGTGTTGCTTCGTATTTCAGCTCGACGTCTATCATACGATCATGCCGTGAAGTGGCAGGTTGGGACACACAAATGGATTTTCATAAACATTGAATATCTAATGGAGCCACTCCCTGACCGTCTCCATAGTGAAAGAGCCCATACTGATCAGAATTCTACATATTATGGATACGATTTATAAACAATGTAAAGATATAAGGAGCGAGAGCGGAACAGATCTCAAGATACGGAGCCACGGCAAGACTTGCAGAACATTTCAGTCAATGGGTCGGATGCAGCAATGGAATGTTAATACTGCATCATATCCCATACAAAATCATGTCAGCATGAATGTGACCACAGCCCTTACGAGTCCCCTGAATCTTTACCCAAAATGCAATCACAGAAATCAATAATAATAACTTCCATTTCAGAAAAACAAGACTCGGTCAAGTATACAGTATGTCTGGGCCCTGTGTGGTCAGTCTGTGAATTCGTGGCTAAGTTGTTACACATATAGTCAATGGTCATGTCTATATTGTTAAATCCAGCGGAACATGTCCACCAGGTCCGGCGGGGACACTAGGGGACGCGCTGCCCACTTAACTGGCCATTCAAGCTAGGGATGTTAATAATTAACCGTTTAACCGACATGAAGAATTTTAACCGCTTAACGCCATCGGTTAAACGCTTAAAAGAAATATTAATAATTAATTGAAAAGCTGCGCAAACCTCAGAGGAGGGGCTTGTCACTAAAAGTAGAAAAGCTGGTCCACCTTAACAGCTCACCTTAAGAAAGTCTGAGCCGGCGTTGCCTGATACAGGAAGTTGGACCCCCGTCTTTTGCTCACTTGAGCTGAGGAGTTGTAGCATTTATTCACCGACAAATAAACTGTTAACGCGCTGCTACGTCCACAGCTAGAACGCCACCGACAACCCCACACTCAACGCTGCCACACACACACGCACGGTCTGTCGGATACTCGCTAACGTTATGCCGCGCTGGCAGACTGTATGTATGTGACGATGGCGAGCACGAAACCACCATCAAAAAGTTCAGCCATGAAAGTAGCACAAACACACACATGGTTTGTCGGCCACTCATTGCGCCGGGCTGACACACAGCTGACAACCTGCTAAACTAAACTAAAAGTGCAGTGGAGAGTTAATGGGAGAGTTACTGGGGAGAGACACTACACGCAGCACCGTGGCTGCTACAGTAACGCTCCCGGTCGGGTGAACTGGGGACTCAGTTGTCTGTCATAATCTGCAGCTGTTGCACCGCTGCATGCGACGCACTTATCTTGTCGGTTAACGGTCAATAATTGGTTAATGAGGGTCGGTTATTGGTTAAAATAAAAATTCAAAATTAGCATCCCTAGCTCAAGCGGTGACGTACCCTATCGTGGAATGCACCTGATTGGTCCCTGGTTTTCTGCTCGCCATTTCAAACAGTAAAAACAACATGGCAGCCTGCTCGTAAACTTTCTGTTATTCCGTCTAAACAATCCACCAAAATCTACTTCTGAAAACATTTTAAGCGAGAAACAGGCGATGCCATTGCAGAACTAGACTAGCCTAGTTTGACACAGGCTTATTTGCATAAAGTTGAGGACTGTTCTCCGCCTTTTCATTTTCAAAAGAGCAACAGCCAATGAGGAAACTCCAACACATGGCTGACCAATCGTGGGACTTCGTCACTCACTCAGTGATAGACTTTTGTCTCTGTAGGGCTGGCCCTCTGCAATCCTTTCCCAGCTACTGAGATGATGGTTCTAATATCATTAGATGACTGTGTTTATGCTAGGTTATTTGTATGAGTATGGGCATGGCAGATTCAAATTTGATTATGGTCCTGTGTGAAGAGGGCTTTTTAACCTTCAATATCTATAAAGGGCCAAACAGTAAGTATAATATGTGTCATTCAAAACTGCGATATCAAAATTTGAATTTTGATCATGTAAGACTTTGTAAACTAGGAATTTTTCTTCAGTTCAAGAAAGAAACACTTGCACTTACTATCTCAATAAATGCAACTGCAGATTATAACGTCAATCCATTATCAAAGCATTGTGACTACACCACAAAGGCTTGGTAAGATTGACCTCCGCCAAAAGCCAAAGGCCTTGGGCCAAGGCGGTTATGTTTTCACCGGCGTTGGTCTATCTGTCTGTCTGTCTGTCTGTCTGTCTGTCTGTCTGTCTGTCTGTTAGCAGTATTACTCCAAAAGTTTGCGATGGATTTGAATGAAATTTTTTGGAGGGGTGGGGTGTGGCACAATGAACAATTCATCGGATTTTGGTGGCGATCCGGATCATGATCCGGATTCAGGAATCTTTTTACGGATTCCGTAACTGATGACGCGTTGATGACGCGTGACACAGCCTCCTTCCTTCTGAGAGCAGAGGGATACGTGTGTGGATGTGTGGCGAGACTCCGAGGTGCGGCGGGAGCTGCTTCCCGTCTGCGGTGAGAAAGAAAAAAACGGTAGATGACGGGATGAGAGACAACGTAGTGTGATGTTATACAGACACAGCAAGGCTGCTGAATGAGAGAGGCATCCGCCGATACACGGAAACACACCGTGTTAATAATAATCCGAACACCTCACGGTACCGCCAGCTGTGAGCTGTGATCTGTTTTTAAAGCCAGAAACATTGGCGCACCTTTTTCTTTAATATTTAAAATTTGGAATTGTAAAAGTGCAACATCCTCTTGACTTCATCTTATATGCAATTGCTAAAAGCCTCCTGGGAGACAATCATTGATCTTACATTATTTCAAAACCCAGTCAGTAATGAGACTTTCTCCACTTTGGCATAGCTGTATCTCAGCTGATTAGAAGCTCTGCAGAGAAACACCGGAGGACAGAAAAAGAGTCAAAGAATATATCATGATGTTCTCCCTGTCTCTCTCCTTCAGGGTTTCTCCTCCCTCCTCCCTCCTGGCCATCTGTTGTGCTGACTGCTGTGTGGGCTGATGCTGGTGGAGGTAACACTATCCTCGACTACAGTGGCTGACTGTGACCTCTGTGGCCTCACATGGGCTGACAGAAGGTAAACTCCTGGCCTGGGCGGAAATGAAGTGGAGTTCACTTCAGATTCAGATTTTTTTTTTTTTTTTTTTTTTTTTAAAGGTGCAATAAAACAGCTTTGTAACTTCTGAGAGCAACATTTGATTTTCACCCCAAAACATTTAACACAAGATGATGTCCGACCAAGGCTACACCTGTAGCTCAAAGTATGTCAAAGTATTTTTTTTAGGGCTGTTAAGTTAACGCGATATTAAGGCAAATTTGTTTTAACGCCAAGAATTTCTTTAACGCATTAATGCAACTTGTGTTTTATAGGTTGTAGCGGGCTCAGTTTTAAAGCTAGAGTGAAGACACTGGCATCATATGAAACTAAAAAAACCTAAGGAATCCATCGGTACCAACCATGTCATACTAGTTTGTCGTGGAGGAGGCAAACTAAAGCTTCAACTGAATGAAAATGGGTTCTATGGGTACCCACGAGTCTCCCCTTTTACAGACATGCCCACTTTATGATAATCACATGATGATTTGAGCATATTTTTTATGCTAAATGCGGTACCTGTGAGGGTTTCTGGACAATATTTGTCATTGTTTTGTGTTGTTAATTGATTTCCAATAATAAATATATACATACATTTGCATGAAGCAAGCATATTTGTCCACTACCATGTTGACAAGAGTATTAAATACTTGACAAATCTCCCTTTAAGCTACATTTTGAACGGATAAATAATGTGTGATTAATCATGATTAATGATGGACAATCACCCAATTAATCGCGATTAAATATTTGAATCGATTAACAGCCCTATTAAGAACAGAACGACATGTTTCTAAACATTGTTGCCTTTATATCACACTCTGGGACAGATTCTGGTACATCTATCCACTGTTCATTATTTCCAAAGATAAAGAAATGATGCAGCCCAAATGCAGTCCCATGATTTAATGAAAGGAGGAAGGAAATCATCGCTGTGGTAGTGAGCTAGTGAGTACTGAAAGGCTCGGTCATCTGAGAACATACTGTACTGTACTTTGAAAAGATGTTCCTGAGGTTTGCCTCTGTGTTCCGAAACGATGATTGGCTTGTGGTGATGAGCAAAAGTTTGAATTCATATTTTACTGTTTTATTTTATCACTCTTCTATGCTTTATGCTGTTTGTATCATCTGTGATGGTTTTGTGTTTTATCGGTTATCGATATTTCACAACATGTGAAACACTTTGTATTTTAAGTTCAACTGATTGATTGTGAGGAAAGCCTTCATTCCTTCTTTCTTCCTTTCTATTCTGTGTAATGTTTCCTATTGACAAGTCTTACATACACCTGAAGCTGGTGCTGCTGGACATGCTTATTGAAAACAATGCACATACATAGCACTGCCAGTGATCAGCATCCACTGACGTGTAAGTTGATGAGTCCACCAGTGTGTTACACTGTGCCATACACATTTAGGGCTGTGCAGTTGATCAAATTTCAATTTCAATTACAATTTTGGCTTCCACTGATTATGAAAACAAGATGATTGACATATAACGATTTCTGTGCCACATTCCATTTCACAATGACTAGGGCAAGAATCTGGCGCTACGATACGTATCATGATACTCGGGTAACGATTCAATATATCGCGATATATTGCGATACTGTAAGCAAGGCGATATGCTGCAAATTTTTTTAATTAGTTTTAGGAAAACTGTCATAGTGTAAAGAACACACACAAAAATAACAATTATACTGCATGCAAAAAACTGCATGTGATTATCATAAAGTGGGCATGTCTGTAAAGGGGAGATTCGTGGGTACCCATACAACCCATTTTCATTCACATATCTTAAGGTCAGAGGTGAAGGGACCCCTTCAAAAATCGGTATGCCAGTTTTTCCCCGCCAAAATTTAGCGTGATTCGTAGCGTTACTTGGCCTCCTTCTACAACATGGTTGGTACCAATGGGTTCCTTCGGTTTTTCTAGTTTCATATGTCATCAGTATCTTGCCCAACACATCCTCTGAAAGATCAAATAGCAGCCGGGTTTTTAAGAGGTTAATTAAAATTCAATACAGTGGAGAATCGATACAGTATCGCACAACATAACATTGCGATACTCTCCCCGGCGCTGGATGGCCTCCGTGGTGGTGCACCGTGACCAGCTCTAGGTTGGCTTGGAAAAGGCCCGATGAGAAGGTGGTGCTTTACAGCAACCGCCGCCAGAACTTCGCCGCTTAGCGCTCGCTGTGCCCTCTCTCCCCTATGGGGAGGGACGGGACCCCCCTGCTCCCGGTGTGCCTGTCAACCTGGGCGGACTGTTCTCAGTGCGTGGTCTGTAGCGATGTCGGTGACCCACCCCGACCCGTCCTGAAACACGGACCCCCGTCTCGTTTATCATGTTTTGTGGGTATGACTTTTTACGCCGTGTCATCACTTTTCATATCTATACAACCAGTGTGTTTATGATTAAATTGTTTTACTAGAGCACAAAGTTCTTCATAGATCTTAATGTTGCTCTCAAACTGCACCCTTGAAGCATTTAACTTTAAAATATAGGCTACAAAATGTTCTTTCTAAATGCATGACGTTTCCAAAGTCAATGAGTAATCATAAATGTTAAATAATCGCTATCTCAATATTGACCAAAATAATCCTTTTAATGATTTTTGCCATTATCAAGCAGCCCTCATGTTTAACCAATTATTCTAATGGATAGTGGCTTTTCGATCTACACAAAGAGATGCACACAGTCCCTTCATGAAACATGCAGAGAGGCAAGAATCCCCATGAGGGTGCACAAGCTTAAAGTTCATCACCAATACTTTGTGCTATGATGAATGGGGAAACACTTCTTTCAATCAATCAATCATTTCACTTTATTACCGGACCCATTAATCAGACCACAAACGATAGAGTCAAAAAATAAGTTAAAAGACTATAAAATAGACATTGACAAGTATTCAAAAACTACCATCATCACAATCAATTATCCAATTCTGGTCAAATAATGGTAAAATAGACTCCCACACCAACTCGCCACAACTGTGCAGCCATTTGTAGGACTCACATACATTTAGAAATAAGTAGGGCTGTCAATTGATTCAAATATTGAATTGCGATTAATCTCATGGGAGTTAATCGTGATTAATCACAAATTAATCATACATTTTTTATCTGTTCAAAATGTACCTTAAAGGGAGATTTGTCAAGTATTTAATACTCTTATCAACATGGGAGTGGACAAATATGCTGCTTAATGCAAATGTATGTATGTAACACAAAGCAATGACAAATATTGTCCAGAAACCCTCACAGGTACTGAATTTAGCATCAAAAATATGTTCAAATCATAACATGGCAAACTGCAGCCCAACAGGCAACAACAGCTGTCAGTGTGTCAGCGTGCTGACTTGACTATGACTTGCCCCAAACTGCATGTGATTATCATAAAGTGGGCATGTCTCTAAAGGGGAGACTCGTGGGTACCCATAGTACCCATTTTCATATCTTGAGGTCAGAGGTCATGGGACCCCTTTGAAAATGGCCATGCCAGTTTTTCCTCGCCAAAATTTAAAAAAAGTTTGCAGCGTTATTTAACCTCCTTTGCGACAAGCTAGTACGACATGGTTGGTACCGATGGATTCCTTAGGTGTTTTAGCTTCATATGATATACCAGTATCTTTACTTTAGCTTTAAAATTGGGCCCGCTATAACCTAAAAATTGCAAGTTGCGTTAATGCGTTAAAGAAATTTGTGGTGTTAAAACAAATTTGCGTTAACGCGTCATTATCATGTTAACTTTGATAGTCCTGCAAATAGGATTTCTTATCGCTTTCTGACATGTGGGTACATCTCTGCTGAAGAACAATCATTATACAATCTCATTGCAAACAACAGCATCATTAAAGCTTTACGCTGCTTTCACATCTAAACCATGCATGAGCTGTATCTTGTACAGTAAGTCCCGAACAGCCAGACCATCACATCAGTAGAGCACACGTGAAATTTATACACGATGGTTGCCCTCAATGCCCCGAGAATGAAATTTACGACAATGTTGACATAAATCTCATGTCATGCGTAGAGTCGTCTGTAAAATGATGACCAAGATATTTGACCCTGACTGCTTACTTTAAGAAAAACCTCTGCGTAAGTACAACAGGAAACATACAATCATCTTTGCAACTAATTATCATTAAATTACTTTTTTTTTCCGGCAACAAAATTGCACCATATTGGAAGCATATCCTTAACAGCTGTTGTAGACCTGAACTGCAGGAAGAAAATATATAACCAATTAATCTAACATCATATGATTAATTATGAGATTACCAAAAACACAACCTGTTTTAACAAGCACCTGTGTACCTGCATGCACAGAAAAGAATGGAGATTATACATTACTCCGACTTACCCCAGTACTAACATAATACACAAGAACTCAGTTATTTAGGCACTCCTCTGATGCTAGCTTGATTTAATCAAAACCTCTAAGAAGCACATGAACATCTCTCTTTCATACGGAGTTCTGTTACACTATTTTTCTCTGTTCTCTTCCCATCTATTTCACCAGTCTTTCTTTCTTCCACTCGTGAAGCTTCGCGGAAGTTTAGTCAGGAAGACTCTCTTTTCACGCTCTCATTCATTCACAAATCTCTCTGTGTCTCTCTGGCTTCTACTCTTTCAGCTGACTAAGGGCGTTCACTCTAAGTCAAGCCAACCGGATTGTGCCACGGTCTCCCTAAGCCAATCATATTGTTGCTATCAAACTTTAAATAAAAAAACTGTTCTTCTCTCTGCTGTCAGTTGTCGTTTTAGTGCGAACTGGCGCGACCCTCCTCTTCCCCATTCACCTGCAGTCTTCATCACATCCAGTGCCCAAGGTTCCTTCCACTGAGCTCATCAGAAGTCCCGCTCCACATCCCATCATTCAGATCTTCAGCAACTCTCTTTACCTCTTCACCACCACCAGCGTCTAGACTCCACTAACTAACTATCTAATTAACAAACAACCCCTCTAAATATAATTATGTCAGAATGGGGTCTAATCGCCAAAGACTCTCCACAATTCTACCTTCATTGTGCACCACGTAATAAATGTATTTGTTCACTGTAAATTAAGGATGGGTTCTGAAACCCGGTATTAAACGGGCACAGGTGCTAAATTATTAAAGACCGGAGTATTGATAAGCTCCGACGCTCGGTTCTTTTATCGATACTTTCTATTGTTTTGGTGTAATTTATTATCAAACTGCAGCGCGCATCTCCTCTGATCTTTCTGTCGGGGCTGAGCTCCTCCAATACAGATAGACAGACACGGCGTGAAGTCAGCGAACAGCAGAGCAGAGAGTTTTTTAAATAGTATATTAAAAAGCAATTATTTAGTTATGAAAAAGAACCGATAAGAGTATCAATAAAGAACCGAACCGATAAGGAGTATCAATAAGAGTAGTAGTATCGATAAATTCCTAACGATATACCCATCCCCGCTGAAAATGAAGTCTCTCCTGATTGAAATTCAGTCTTTTGGTGTCACCGTCTTCATGTCGCTCAGTTCAAAACAAAACAATGTGCATTATTTGGTGGAAGAGTTAGAAAGTACAGGGCCTTCCAGACAGTCAAAACACAACTAAATGTAATTTTAGTACAAAAGGTTGTGTGTGTGTGTGTGTGTGTGTGTGTGTGTGTAGAGGTTTCTCTACCTTTCTCGGCCTTTCTCGCTGTTCCGTTTCAGTAAAAAGCTGTCTAATGACTAAGACTGCAGTCTTTGCTGTATCACGACCTGGACAGTGAGTCAGCACCCCGACCCTGCTCCTCTCCACACACACATAAACACAGACAAAGATTTAGCATATGATGCAGACAAACATTCATATTCCTGACACAAACAACCCCCTCCCCTCCCCTTCCCCTACAACCTCTATCTCTACCTCTCTCTCACACACTGACGAACACTGGTGGTGGTGCTGCGTCGTGACTGGGGGCGATGTGTTCCTCTTAATATGCACAGACGACTGTCTGAGGATCACACTGGCATGCTGGCACACGGTACAGTAGGCAAAGACCCTCCCCTCTACTTCAGACTGTGTACTGTATGTGTGTGTGACATAGTGAGGGAGAGCATCCGCTCCAGGTAGTAAGGAGCGCTCTGTTGTCCAAGACGATCTTCTGCTGTGCCACAGCCTACATTACCCAGAAGTCTGCTGTCTGTTATGCATCCATGTCACTTCCTGTTCAACAGTTTGTGTTACACATTCCTAGACACCATCACATAGTCAGGGGGGGGGATGATGCTCATTGGCCTAAAAGTCTGGAAATCCCCCTTGTTCTATCCCTGAGGCTCTCTCGCTAAAACACACATTACACATTGACATACATTTGTGCCTGGAGGTATCAGCATCAGAGACACGACTCCGTGAAATTGTGGTTATGGGGGCAATGTTCAGAAAAGGAAAACACAAAGTCCTACAGTGCCTTACAGTCATCATGCTGTATATCAGTTTGACCCTGCTACAAATGACTTTTCACCTGTTGCAGCAACCACTCACTGAACATAAGTCATGCATGTCTGAGAACAGGGAAGTACTATCTTTGCTACATGCTCTGCAACTATTAGAATGCTTTTTTAACCATTTCCCATTTATTGTGTAGTGAACAGGATGTGTCAGTACCCCCCATCAACCCCATGTCATATGATTCTCAGTGACACCATTCTGAACTTAAGACAACTATGGTAAATAATACCAGAGAAACAGAACTAACTTGATTTCACAGACTACTAACCACACTGGCCTGAGAGAACACTATGCATCAGCAGTGTAACACGGGCCTGGTAGATGTTATTAACTGCACACACACACACACGCTTGTGAATACATGCACATACCCATGCACACACTCTTTTTCAGACAGAACCTGCTTGAAGCACATAGAGGCTTAACAAACAAACAGCCAGCCAAGCTTATAATAAAGAGACACATCCCTGTGGGGGGAAAACGCACACACGTATACACTCGTACACTAGATAATCAGACATCCATGTAATCACACACACACACACTCAAATCGCAAACACACACATCCTCCCACCGGCACATGTGGACAGGCACGGCCAGGCCCTCAGTCTAGACAAGAGGCAGAGAGGAAGAGGAAGAGAAAAAGAGGTAGAGGTGGAGAGGAGGGAAGTAGAGGAGGAGAGGTACTGGATGTACTTACCCCGTTTCTGGAGCCATCCCTCTCTAACGATGGTGACATCGCTCATGGTTCCTTCACGCCGAGTCTGATGCCGCTACACGCCTGCTCCACAGAGAGAGAGAGAGAGAGAGAGAGAGAGGGAGGAGGGGAGGAGAGGAGGAGAAGAGAGAAAGAGAGGGAGAGGAGGAGAGGAGGAGAGGAGGAGGAAGAGGGGGGGGGGGGCCGGCTCTCCCAGCCTCCGCGTCACTCTCCCTCCCTTCCTTTCCCGTTCACCCTCTCGTTCGCGCAGTCTCCCTCTCAGACACACAAACACGCGGCGTGTGTGTGTCGTTTCGTTTCCTGTTGTGGCTTATCTCCCTGCCTCCCTCCCTTCTTCTTCTTCTTCTTCTCCCCCTCCTCCTCCACCTCCTCCTCCTCCTCTCTCGTTCCCTCTCCAGACCTTCCTCCTCACCAGCAGTGACTCAGCCTGGAAGGAAGTGAAAGGAGAAAAAAGAAAAATAAAGAAAAAATAAGGCATGGATTTATTTTCCTCCCTCCTCTGCTGCTCCCCCCCTTCAAAGCCCTTTCATACAATCTGACAAGACAAACAACTAGTTATTGTGAGGACAAATGCTCCCCCCACCCAATCAAACACCCAGTTCCTCTTTCTATCACTAACACTCTCTCTGATAAACAGGATGAATAATTGCAGAGCTCTAGATGAAGCAATAACTGACCTTGATTGCCAAACAAATACCCCTGAGCTCTGCCTCTCATTCATTCACAGATCTTTTTATGAGCAGGTTGTGCTGTGTGCAAAAACCTACCTTTCTGTACTCGCTGTATTTCTGCATGTCAAATTATTTTGTGTGTGTGTGTGTGTAGGCTGGTTTGTCTATATGTGGGAGGTGGGAGAGCATCTCAGGACTGTGGAGTAGGGCTTGGCTATAAATAGCAACAACGGCAGTTAGGGATGCTCTCACACTCTCTTTCTCTCTGCCCAAATCTCTGCACCTCTCTGTCGTCTCACTCCCGCTCTCCCACCCCTCTCTCTCTGCATAGCTGCCGCGTTCACCTCAAATGCACCCTTACTACACTGTATTGCACAACGCGCAACAACACTACGCTGCTCGGCTTGAATGGAGATCAGCACTACGGCGGCTAGGCTAGCAGTCGTAGCCATCTAGCTGGAAATCAGTATTCAGATCAGCTACTGTCTGCACTGTTGCCGACACTTGGGGGGGGACTGCGGCGTCATAACGAAGGCTGGGAGAGACGCACACTCACACACCCTAGTAGGTGACACAGAGCTTTTTTTTTATGTTGAGGCAGCAGTATAGCGACCGATATGAAACCAGACGAACAAAGAGAGACTGGAACACCACGTAGACCCCCTTTACGCCTGACATTAAAATGCATTTTGGGTGATCGGATTGCAATCGGATAGTGCTTGACCATATGAAAATAAAAGGTGTAAACACACCCGAAATGCTTTGAGAACGGATTGTAATCCGATCGGCCAAACCATCTCCGGAGGTGATCAGGGACGCATTGAAACACATTGAACACAAGTGTAAAGGCAATTGTGTTCTCAATCCACATACAATAACTACGTGGACGTAAATACATAATGCTGGGAGCTCAAGAGCTTCGGTTGTAATAAACAGCGAATATTCAAAGCTTTGGCCGGGGGGGCTGGGCTCACCCTGCAGCGCACTCCCAGCGCTCCTCCGGTCACTGGACCGCTGTGATCAGAGAGCTCAACGCCACCGCTCTGTCTGTGCTAACCGTCTCCTCTGCTCATCCCTCTGTGTGTGCGAGTGTAGACGTACCTCAAAGTCATGTTTGCGGGCCTTCTCCCCCTAGACGTGTGTACGCACATTACGCACCGACTGTCCGGCAATGCCCGGCTGCAAGCCTTTGCGTAATGCAGCCTCCGCAGGCTTCTACTCAGCCCTTTCAGACAGAGCGATCCGATCTCAATGTGGACACTGGAGACACATATTAATACCAGGTGTAAATGTAATCAGGTTAAATCATATCTAGATACAATCTGCGATTTTAGTGTTGTTGAAGTTGAAGACTACGACCATGTTAGAATTAAAGATCCAGTGTGTAGGATCTAGGTGGTGAAGCAAGAGAGAGAGAGCAGCGGCGACAGGAGCGAGTAACGTTATCGACTCTGGCCCAAGCGGGAAAAGTGCATTTTGATAATTGATTAATTGATTAAGTCATTCAATAAATATAAAGATAATCTAAACATACATTGTTTCCTCCTTCTCATAATGTGAGGATTTGTTGTGTTTCTAAGTTTTACATGATTGGAAATTGAATCTCCTTGGGCTTTAGACTGTTGGTTGGACAAAAATCTTGGGCTCTGGGAAATTGTGAACTTAACATTTTAAAAATTAATCACAAAAATAAATCAACAGGTAATTGTTAGTTGCACCCTTACTAGTACCTATAAAAGATGTTCACTCCTCTTGGACTTTTGGATGGTTTATTATTTATCTCCTCAATTTGTTTTTGGTACTGACCAAAATGTCTCTGAAATGTCTACATAGTATCAAAACTACAGCGAGCTGCCATCAAATGTCTGATCAGACTCTTAATATTGCTTATTCAGAGTTCCTGATGCATATCAAAACTATACCCATTTTATACAGTTCTTCTTATACGTCTGCTTGTGTTTAGACCGGAGCATATTTGAGAACTTTTTTGTTGAATTAAAAAAACAGTTGTATAGAAACAATGTTTATACTTATCAAACTAAGGTAAAAGTATTGCTGCTCTGTAACGAAACTTATTAGCACTGACTTACAAGAAAATTGGAATGATACCCAGCTCTGGTAATTACAACCAAGGGGATCGAATCCTTTTTATAGGCACTGTACTGTACTGTACTGTTCTGTTCTGTTCTGGATTAAGCGTTAAGACTACGGTGTAATTTAATGAAGCTTCAGTTAGCTTTAACCTTAATCTGGACAAGCATGGCGAGAGAGACAAGAGGAGAGGAGACGAGACGAGACAAGAGGAAACAAGAGGAGAAGACATGAGCAGAATGTCCAGACAGTGGCAACCCCTTGTCACCAGGGCAGCTGTTGCTATGGAGATATGCACTGCCATGATGAACCAACCATGCCAGGGGAAGCACCTGCCAGACAACATTTATTTCATGATATTTCATTCCAGAGGCAACAAACAAGACCAAGAAAATGATAGGGAGATAGTGAGAAAAGAAACTCTGAATTACAGGAAATGTAGACAGACACAGAGGGCAGGGACCAGACAGTCAGCTACCCCACCATTGCACCGTCTAGAGATCTATTAAGTGACACTGGCAAGTGGAAAAAACTAAAACAATCAAAACACAGCTCTGACACATTAAGCATGACCAGAACTATGCTGTTTATATTTTACAAGCTATTGTTACACTGCTACGCTCATCCTTGGTCTCAGCTAGTAAAACAGTGGTAAAAAAGGAGCAAAACATTGAGTAATGGCTGAAACATTAAGCTCTTTCCCTCATCTTGAAAGACCACACTGGTGGTCTGCATATTTTAGACCTCAACAACTTCCAACCATTGTCCAAGGGGAGGTTGCTAAATCTTTTCATTAATTTCCTCGGTGCCCACAAACTCTTGAATAAACCAACTGCTGCATTATTGCATATTAATATAAGTTTGACGTGCAATAAATAGCAGAATTAGTATTCGTGAACTGAGACCTAGGAGGTAGAGAATCATTCAATCTCTAAACCTATGGTATGATTTTGAAAGCAGCTGAACATATTATATAAAATGGGCTTAAATAATGATTCTCAAGCTGGGGCCCGGGGACCCCCAGGGGTCCGTGGCACTCTGTCAGGGGTCCGCGAAATAATTTGCTATAAATTATAAAATTGTGCTGTATCATTGAAAAGTACATATGTGCCAATAAAACAAGCATACTGTGTCCATTATTCCCAACCACGTTAGCTTTGGGCCGATAAAACCTGATATGATTGTGACACATCACGCCAATCTGTCATGAATCCGTCACTTTGCTCAGGGTGCAACGAACCCTTCCTGCTGTTGCTTAGCTTAGCTTAGCTTATTAATAATTTACGTGGAGAAATATTTCAGTCTGTCCATATCGTCAAGTGACGCAAAGTCCAAACTAGCTTAATTGAGAAAATATGACGACAGTTAATTTGAGCGTCAGAGACGGGAGACCAGAATGCGTCATGTGTCTTCAGCTGCTAGCTAAAAGACACATGACGGCCAAGCTAAAGTGACATCTGATTACAAAGCACCTGGAATATCAGGGCAAAACAAAGTAGTGTTAACGTGATTCAAATTGAAATGTGTTTATGTTTATCACTATCAAACAGGTCTGAAGTATTTAGGTTGAAAAATTAATTTGCTTTATCGGTGTTACGATTATGAGGGGGGTCGTTGGAAAATTCTCTCCCCTTTAAGGGGTCCTTGGCCCCAAAAAGTTTGAGAACCGCTGGGCTTAAACATGCTAAATTGGTGTGGCTCTTTCATACAAATTGTGTAAAGAGAGGACAACACTACACTACAGTATAATATCCGTAGATACGTTTGTGTTGCTACCGCCTTCCTGATCTCACCTCACCCCTCCTCACCCCAAACTGTGGCCTCACACAAACCCCGGCTGACATCAGCAGCAGTGAGCCCACAATCTTCTTCCTGAAAAGAAAGCCAGTTTTTGGCAGGACATCGAGTGTTACACTCTGCTAACACAGGATGTGTTTTGGCCATCTAATGCGGGTCTGACGAACAAAATCACTTCTATTTTAATCAATATAGCTGACCACACAGGCCGCGGAAGAGCTTGCGTTTCACAAGCACTTTACACGCTTAGGAATCAAGTCTAATTTCTTCCGTTTCATGCAAGAAAATACAGTAATTGTGTATTGGGCTGTGAGTGCTGTCAAAACGCAGGTGAGCACGCAGTTGCTGAACGCATCCCTTGTATACACTGATGTAGACAGAAGCTACCGTTGCTGACATGCTGCTTTCACTACGTAGAATGCAACTGAAATGATTGGTCAATTAATTAATTAGTCAACTATTTTGCATTTCACTTTTTAATAGCGGTGGGAAAAAAAATTATTCACCTATGTATGGCGATTTTCTTTTTTTATGATTTTGAAATTGATTTTTTAATCGATATATTTGCTTCATTTGAGTCTATGCGGAGGTAGAAGGAAGTTACCACTTTTATTGTTGTAGTCTGAGTAACGTGACGTCATATCTGTTCCAAATCTCAAAAGCAAAACAGACCGCAGCCAGCTGAGACAAGAAAGTAGAAAACGGCGGAGGGTCTGCGTGGATACGACCTGTTATCGTATTGCGGTAACGTGCGGTCAAGCCAGCCATCACTCGCATCTCCGTGGTCAAATCAGCCAACGCTACAACTGTAGAGCACCCATATACTGACATACACACGTAGGCAAAATTGTTGGTACCCTTCCATTAAAGAAAGAAAAACCCACAATGGTCACTGAAATAACTTGAAACGGACAAAAGTAATAATAAATAAAAATTTACTGAAAATTAACTAATGAAAATCAGTCATTGCTTTTGAATTATGGTTCAACAGAATCATTTTAAAAAACAAACTAATGAAACTGGCTTGGACAAAAATGATGGTACCCATAACCTAATATTTTGTTTCACAACCTTTTGAGGCAATCACTGCAATCAAGCGATTTCTGTAACTCTCAATGAGACTTTTGCACCTGTCTACAGGTATGTTGGCCCACTCCTCGTGAGCAAACTGCTCCATCTGTCTCAGGTTTGAAGGGTGCCTTCTCCAGACTGCATGTTTCAGCTCCTTCCACAGATGTTCAATAGGATTTAGATCAGGGCTCATAGAAGGTCACTTCAGAATAGTCCAATGTTTTGTTCTTAGCCATTCTTGGGTGTTTTTAGCTGTGTTTTGGGTCATTATCCTGTTGGAGGACCCATGACCTGCAACTGAGACCAAGCTTTCTGACACTGGGCAGCACATTTCGCTCCAGAATGCCTTGATAGTCTTGAGATTTCATTGTACCCTGCACATATTCAAGACACCCTGTGCCAGATGCAACAAAGCAACCCCATAACATAACCGAGCCTCCTCCATGTTTCACATTAGGTACAGTGTTCTTTTCTTTGGATGCTTCATCTCTTCGTCTGTGAACATAGAGCTGATGTGACTTGCCAAAAAGCTCCAGTTTTGTCTCATCTGTCCAAAGGACATTCTCCCAGAAGCTTTGTGGCTTGTCAATATGCATTTTGGCAAATTCCAGTCTCACTTTTTTATGATTTAGTGTCCTCCTGGGTCGTCTTCCACTAAGTCCACTTTGGCTCAAACAGTGACGGATGGTGCGATCTGACAATGATGTACCTTGACCTTGGAGTTCACCTCTAATCTCTTTGGAAGTTGTTCTGGGCTCTTTGCTTACCATTCGTATTATCCGTCTCTTCAATTTGTCATCAATTTTCCTCTTGCGGCCACGTCCAGGGAGGTTGGCTACAGTCCCGTGGACCTTAAACTTCTGAATAATATGTGCAACTGTAGTCACAGGAACATCAAGCTGCTTGGAGATGGTCTTATAGCCTTTACCTTCAACATGCTTGTCTATTCCTGAGACAACTCTCTCCTTAGCTTTCTGTGGTCCATGTTCAGTGTGGTACACACCATGATACCAAACAGCACAGTGACTACTTTTCACCCTTTAAATAGGCAGACTGACTGATTACAAGTTTGAAGATACCTGTGATGCTATTTACAGGACACACCTTAGTTTTATATGTCCCTATGGTCAAATTATTTTCAATCTTTTCTAGGGGTACTATCATTTTTGTCCAGGCCAGTTTCATTAGTTTGTTTTTTAAAATGATTCTGTTGAACCAAAATTCAAAAACAATGTCTGATTTTCATTAGTTAATTTTCAGTAAATTTTTATTTATTATTAATTTTGTCAGTTTCAAGTTATTTCAGTGACCATTTTGGGTTTTTCTTTCTTTAATGGAAGGGTACCAACAATTTTGCCTACGTGTGTATATGTTAAATGCATTCAAACGGCCCCGATGGAGCTGACCATGGATGTATAAAGAGAACGGAGCTGACTGGAGAGCTGGAGATGGACTTGTTAAGGTGTTAACAAAGGGAACCATATATACAAAATACATATATGGAAATAAGATTAATTGGATTATATTCACCAGAAGTATAAAACATTACATGTCCCTTATAAATTAAAAGAAATTACAACTAATTGGTGAGGTCAAATACTTAGATTTTTGGGTTGCTGGAAAAAGTTTAACACAATAATGCCTGACAATTACTGATATATTTGACTTCAGGACATCTCTGACTACACACATGCTGAAAATCAAACATTTTGTACTGTATTAAGTTAGATATTTTCCTATTAAAAACCCTAGAAGTGTATGATTCAACTTTTCCCATGGTCTAGTGTTAAAAATGTTAACAGAAATCGCAATAAATCGTAATATCGAATCATAATTCCTGTATAATCGCAAAACTTAAAAATCGCAATACACATCGAATCGGCACCCAAGTATTGTGATAGTATTGAATCAGGAGATAAGTGTATCGTTCCAGCCCTAGTTTTTAAGCAAAGATACTGTGATAAAGTATACTGTTACCAGCTTCTAAAATTTGAGTATTTTCTGTTTTTTTCTCTTTTAAATCATTTGATCACACAATTTGAATATCTTTGGGTTTTGGACTGTTGGTCGGACAAAACAACACATCTAAATCCGTCAACTTGCATTATTCCCAATTGTTTAACATTTGATAGATTGAGAATATAATCGACAGATTAATTGATAATGAAAATAATCGTTAATTATGTAAGAGAAAGTGTATCTCAGACGTGTAGTACATATAAGAGGAAAATAAAACAGACGAGGTGTAGAGCATAATATGTCTTCCTTACTTACCCAATGAAAAATATTACCTTTGTAAACGTGAAACATCACATGTATGGCTGGGTATCATTTGAAATCTTTCGATACTTGTGATAGGAATTATCTGATCAAAGAACAAGTATACAAGATTACGAAACTGACTAAATATTCAATGCCAACAGTTTTAAATACTGAAACAGAATTCAGGAAGTCTTGCTGGATAATTTGTCCTCAAGTGGTGCAGACAACCATAGAAAAAAAACTAAGACACCTAGGTGAAAACATTTATAGTGATTTTATTTTATGAGCATAGGCAATAAAACAGACCGTGTATCAACTCTGGGTCTTCATCAACCTCTGACAAACAACTAATCAGATTATATACCAGCAGTGGGTTGCATTCAGAATGCCTATGGCTCAGAAAATAAAATCATTATATATTTTTTGTGTTTGCTGTCAAACTGAGCACACATGGGTCACGTGCAGGTTAAGATTTTATCGTCTTGCTATGCTATGCCCACGGAGAAAATTGCGAGTTACCGCAAAGTCACAAACTATGCAGATTTAGACTATCAATTTGGTGTGGAGAGGAGGTTGTGTTGCTCTGGCTCTATCTGTTTGGCGACGCCAGGAAGCTGCTTGACATCCTCCTGGATCAACCTTCTCACATATGTTCACATTATATGTAATAATTTTTGTCATATGGATTGTCTATGTTGTATTTTCATTATGTTGTTACTCTGTACACATGACATCTATTGCACAAAAGTCCATCCTGGAAGGGGGATCCCTCCTCTGTTGCTCTTCCTGAGGTTTCTTCCATTTTTTCCCAGTTAAAAGTTTTTTTTGGGGGGAGTTTTTCCTTATCCAATGAGAGGGTCGCACTGTAAAGGACAGAGGGTGTCGTATCCTGTACAGATTGTAAAGCCCCCGGAGGCAAATTTGTGATTTGTGATTTTGGGCTATACAAATAAAATTGACTTGACTGGACTAGAGGGAATATGATGGAAACTACCACAAAGAAAAGGAGGAGCAGCTGCAACAAAGACTGTGAAACTACTTATAACTATTTATTAGCTGGTGGAAGGCGATTCTCTGAGTTGTTTCTGAAATTTGCCAGTTATTTTTCAATTTCATACAGGGGGGAATACGATGTGAAGCGACAGTTCATGCGAGTCTCGCTCAATTAGAGATGTGCCGATCTATGGATGCATTCGGGCAAAGCATAGAGATGTTACAAGATAAGGGGCAGAATAGAAATGTTTATTATTTAAGTGAGATAGACATTTTATCAAAATGTATCTGGTCACCCTATGCAGCAGCAGGAGCAGCAGAAACACCATCCCCATCATTATCATCAAATATATATCATACTCTGCCATGAGTGTGACACACCCTATTAATCACTAGTAATCACAAATGTGGCCACTTGTGCAGTCATAAATAAAGCCAGGCCTATAGTTCAGTCTCTATCTACCACAGCTACTGTATATAAAAATCAACATGATACACAATCACCTCAAACTATTATGAATGTAATTTTAGTGAATCTACATAGCTGTTGGCATGAATGCGTGTACGTGTAAATGTGATTGATCCAGCTGTAACCAGCTGCTACAGAGTAGACCATGAATGAGCAGCAGCAGCACTGCATCATCTACGTCACGCTGCTCCCTGGCTGTCAAAGTGACGCATGTTGCATGATGCAGCATGGCACAAAACCACATCAATGTCAAACATAACCATCATTTCTAAATAACAACACACATATTTATATTACAGGACGGCAGACAGACTGTGCAACTCCTCAACCGTGACATTAGTTAGCACTATAAGCACCTTCAGCAAGTGACCCGTCAGACCCGGTACCGCCCCCACCTCGCTACCGGTATCACGGCTCAAACACACAGTATTAAGTGTATGTGACGTTCACGGTCACTCCAGTGCTGCTAGCTGACAGTATAGTACTAACAGTGTTGTTACCTGTAGCGGCAGGTGCGGTGCTGTTCCCGGGCACCTGCTGGTCATTAACCACCCCGGGTTATCTCTCTCCGGAGTGAGAAACGGAACTGCCAGCTAAGCTAAACCGTCAAAGTGCTAGCTAGTCAACCGTCGTTGTCAAGGTTACGAGCCGGGGCAGGAATAACGAGGTTAACGTTACACATCAAACGGAAGCTCCCGTTAACCGTTAACTGCAGCCAACGGTTGTTTGGACTCTCAGGAAAACTCGTGACGTCATCCGGAGGAACGGCAAACCCCCTTTTCTCTCACGCACAGGCGCGCACACAAACACACACACACACCTTACACTTGCACACACCCACACATCCTACCGTCTCGCCTCGTCCGCCCGTTTTCGGTGTTGCAGCTCGGAGTGTGCTTCTCCTCTCTCATCATCCCATTCCAACATCCCGTGTGTCTCTGCCGGCTAATAAGCCAACTATCGCGAGAATCATCAGCCGGTGTTCAGGCTGTTGATGTGTGAGAGCTGGACGGGAAGAGGCCTGGGTCACTGGTTCAGGGTGTGTTAGTTACTTTAGTTACTTTACAAATTAAAATGTTTCCATCCAAACAGTGGTGGAAGTATTCAGATCTTGTTCGTCAGTAAAAGTATTAATACCACAGTGTAGAAATACTGTTACAATTAAAAGCCCTGCATTACAAATTGTACTTGAATAAAAGTACAAAATGATTATCATACACACACATGCACATACAATCTCATATAACCCAGGGGTCAGCAACCTTTACTATCAAAAGAGCCATTTTAGGCAAGAAAAAAAAAATCTGTCTCAAGCCGCAAAACATTATACAGCTTATACAACGCGTATAGTCTACTGTAAGTCTAATGCAGTGAGGGCCAAAGTGCAAATGTACGAAAAAAAATCAGAGATTTCAAAAATAAAGTAATAATATTACAAAAAAAATCGTAATATTACAAGAATAAAGTCATAACTTTACGAGAAAAAAAGCTGTAGTATAACGAGAATAAAGTCATAACTTTACGAGAAAAAAGAAAATAACACATAAAATTACTACTTTATAATATTATGACTTTATTCTCATAATACTACGACTTTTTTCCACGTAAACCTTTATGTAAGACTTTATGTTTGTAATATTATGACTTTATTCTTGAAATCTCAGATTTATTTTTTTCCTCAATGTGGCCCTAATAATCCGTCGACCTACAACAATGATAAATAAAAATGAAAATGTAAACAAAAAAACAGTTATTCATTTCCACTAATTTTTAAAAAAAAATCCACAGGGAGCCACTGGAGAGGGGCTAAAGAGCCACATGTGGCTCCGGAGCCGCAGGTTGCAGACAAAAGCTAAAAAGCAAAAGCTATTTATATGTAATTTATATATGTATATATATAGATCTATATATATATATAGATCTATATATATACATATATAAATATGTATATATATATATCTATATACATATAGATATAGATATAGATATAGATAGATATAATATTAATAATCTGAAGTGCAAAGTAACTAGAAAGTTATCAAATAAATCATAAAATAATGAAGTAAAGTGTACAATATATGCCTCTGAAATATAGTGGTGTAGAGTGGCATACTCAAGTAAAGTACCTCAAAATTGTACTTAAGTACAGCACTTTCCAACACTGCATAACAATCATATGAAGAGCTTATAATAAAACATGATATTTTGTTATTAATTAAACTACCCCGCAGTATATAGGCCTACAAGTAGCTACAGCTGAAACGATTAGTCGATTCATCAGTTAGTCGATTGACAGAAAATTATTCTGCAACTATTTTGATCAAGCACAGGTGCTATTAAACAATACCTTCATGACCAGATGGCTCTGATTCTATTCAAAGTGTCCCAGTAAGCTATGATAGTGTGTCAGTGAGCCAGCATGCACAGCTAAATGGAATTCAACCATTATTGATTTTTCTATTTACACACTGTGATTTCCCTAATGTGACATATCCACAATGTCTTCTGTGAAAAAAGGCCTATGATGTCATAAAAATAATGGCAATCCCTAATCACATTGACTTTCACCCTCTAAGGCGAAAACCTAGTATCTCAGCTTCATCTCAAAGGAAGACCAGCTAAAGGGATACTCCAGCTGCTGTATGTAGCCAGATAAATATCCAAGTCTTTTAAACCTGACATGTCCAGTTTGTCACGCAGGCTCTCAGTTAAAAATTCAATCTAGGAATACCCTCCTGAAATATCAGGGCTATATGCTATATAATAGCAATAATAGCCTGTTAACACAAATTTGTTTAAAAGTCACTAATTTCTTTACCGCATTAACGCAACTTGCAATTTTTAGGTTGTAGCGGGCTCAGTTTTAACGTGAAGATTGGCATCATATGAAACTAGAAAAACGTAAGGAATCCATTGGTACCAACCATGTCATACTAGCTTGGGTTGAAATGGGTTCTATGGGTACCCACGGGTCTCCCCTTTACAGACATGCCCACTTTATGATAATCACATGCAGTTTGGGGCAAGTCATAGTCAAGTCAGCACACTGACACACTGACAGCTGTTGTTGCCTGTTGGGCTGCAGTTTATCATGTTATGATTTGAGCATATTTTTTATGCTAAATGCAGTACCTGTGAGGGTTTCTGGACAATATTTGTCATTGTTTTGTGTTGTTAATTGATTTCCAATAATAAATATATACATACATTTGCATAAAGCAGCATATTTGCCCACTCCCATGTTGATAAGAGCATTAAATACTTGACAAATCTCCCTTCAAGGTACATTTTGAACAGATAAAAAATGCACGATTAATTTGCAATTAATCGCGTAATTGCGATTAACTATGGATAATCATGCAATTATTCGTGATTACATATTTAATCGATTGACAGCCTCAGTTGCTGAGCAACTGTGCAGACAGTTAACTGTAAGTCAGTCGGGTCAGCTATCCCTGCGGCCCCTTAACATTAGTACATCGCAGTATCTTAAATGCTGTTTACAGCCGGAAGGATCAGACAGCTGCAGAGCACATGACTGAAATCTTTACTCAACAGCTGATCTGTCTAGTGTAAACCAAAATGTTCAGTGCACATTTAGGGCTTAGACTGTTGATACAATGCATTTTTTGAATTCCTGCACAGGTCGTTTCAAGCCAGCGATGTTAGCTGCCCTGTTATAGTACTTTGATGATGGTGATGCTGAGTTTGGGCATCCTTGCACAGGTTTTGTTATTCAAAAGCATTGGAACTTAAGAACTTTTTTCTTCCATCCCACTAAATCTCTTCTCTCTCTCTCTCTCTCTCTCTCTCCCTCATTTCACATATAAAAGTACTAATGTGATTACGTAATATTCTAACATTTTGAATTTGAGAATGATATATTGATATAGATTTTAAATTTGTTAATATTCTGACAAAACAACGCCCTCATCTAATCTCTCTTATTTTCTCCTGCCTGTCTCCCCAGATGGTGTGGAGTGTGGAGCTGGGCAGCAGTGGCAGAGGGTGGAGCTATGGGGCCATGGCAGGGCACAGAGTGCAGACACAGGTGGACCTAGCGTGTCAGATAATATATGTGTGTGTACTGTTCTGGCCTCTCATAACACACATACACATATTGCCATCAGCTGGCCTTTTGCTCACAGCCCTGTGTGCAGAGGGGGAGTATGGGCAAAAACCAGCAGCCAGGGAAGGTGTGTATGTGTGTGTGCAGTGGAGGTGGGGCTGACGGAGGTGGGGGTAAAGAGACAGCTTGAAAAGGAAAAAGGCAACACAGGGGAGCCCTTCTGTTGTCATTGCTGTGGCCAGACGTGCCCCCCCAAAACACACACACACACACACACACACACACACACACACACAAACACATACAAACATCTTAGAGTCAGTTGTCAACTTCGGCTGATATTTAAAATGTTAGTCCTGCACTGTTAAAAAAACATGACAGAAAAAATTCCCAACAAATTTATATTATGATGGTCAAATTTGAAGCATGAACACAAGGATTAATCCGAATTAAGATTTGTCTGAAGACGATATATGAATGCATACTGTATGAACAAGACTAAGAGTCTGCAGTCATGCAGACAGAGACTGTATTTAGGCCCAGTGTTGCTTTGAGCTAAATGCTGATGTTTGCCAGGTATAATGTTTACCATGTTCACCATCTTAGTTTAGCATTTAGCCTGCTAACATTTGCAGATTAGCACAAAGTACATCTGAGGCTGATGGGAATGCGATTTGTTCTGCAGTCATTTGTCATAGACCAAAGTATTCAACAAATGGCAATTTATTTAATAATTTATTTAGAGTTTTTACAGCTAATTGTGAGGGGGACGAATGTCTGCACCAGATTTCAACAGAAATCCATAGCTGTTGAGAAATTTCACTCAAAACCACAAGCGACAGAGGTTTTCAAAGTGTGAGGCAGGAAATCCCCAGGGGGGCTTCAGTGTCAGAGGCGCAGTGAATGAGAGTGAAAAAAAATATTACATTAGTTATTAAATTAGTTATCAAAAGAAGATCACATAGAACATTCTATGCCTTAGGACTGACCTTTTTTATGTATTTGATGTAGTTTGAAGATATGTCAAACGGCAATATTAGGCTGTCTTTCCTCAATTGTTGAGTGTCTATGGGATCAAATTAGGGCTGTCAATCGATTAAAATATGTAATCGCGATTGATCGCATGATTGTCCATAGATTATCGTCATTAATCGAAAATTAGCGGTACACTTTGTTATCTGTTGAAAATGAATCTTAAAGGAGGATTTATCAAGTATTTAATACTCTTATCAACATGGGAGTGGGCAAATATGCTTGCTTTATGCACATGTATGTATATATTTATTACTGGAAATCAATTAACAACACAAAACGATGACAAATCTTGTCCAGAAACCCTCACAGGTACTGCAGTTAGCATAAAACAATATGCTCAAATCATAACAAACTCAAACTGCAGGCCAACAGGCAACAACAGCTGTCAGTGTGTCAGTGTGCTGACTTGACTATGACTTGCCCCAAACTGCATGTGATCATCATAAAGTGGGCATGTCTGTAAAGGGGAGACTCGTGGGTACCCATAGAACTCATTTACATTCACATATCTTAAGGTCAGAGGTCAAGGGACCCCTTTGAAAATAGCCATGCCAGTTTTTCCTTCACCAAAATTTTTCTTAAGTTTGGTGCGTTTTTCAACCTCCTTCCCGACAAGGTAATGCAAAGCTAGTTAAAGAAATTAGCAGCGTTTAAACAACTTTGTGTCGACACGTTATTATTGCGTCAACTTTGACAGTATCAATTTCATTGTACCTGAATATAATGACAATAACCATTCTGATTTCTGATTCTGATTCCCTGAGAAGTCATGTTTGTATGTTTCAATATCAATAATGTTCTGTTGGGAAATGTAGCCACTGACCAAACAGTACTGTAAAAAGTGAATGAAAGTAATTTAGAGATAGAATAAAATGCAAATGGCAGTCAATGTAGCATTCAGATACATATTTCATAGGATGTGTGTTGCATGAACCAGTATAGAAAGACTTGGGTTATAGAGTTTATTTTGTATCAGCCCTGATATGTCACTCTCTACATGACCTTCATTTCAAAGGGACTTGGATAAACAGTGATCTTATAATAAGTGCACTAGTCTATTTCCTGGGTTCCCTCAAGGCATCATTATGCACAATCTTTGCAGTGGAAGAGTGCGTCTGTCCAGTCAGTCAGATCAGCTGGAGAAGAAAAAACATTTTAAGGTGGGATCCTCTAGGTATGTTTTGCTCATCAGTGCGTGATCTCACACACAAGTGCACCACATGGTGTATGTTTTTGAACTTCTGGCATGTTAGGTTTCCATACAGTATGTGTGTGTGTATGAAAGAGAGAGAGGAGAACAAGCTATAAACAGTACATAGATGATGTGAAATGTGTGGCAGAGTGAGGGTAAGAATAGTATATATGGTGCTAAATGCGAGATTGGGAGCATTTCTATTGCCTTCGCACGGTTCTTAACCAGTGGGGTCTGAAAAGTGAAGCCAATTCAGAAGAGCCCATTCTTCAAACAGCCAGCAGGGGGCGACTCATTTTGTTGCAAAAAGAAGTCTGATTGTATAGAAGTCTATGAGAAAATGACCCTACTTCTCACTTGATTTATTACCTCAGTAAACATTGTAAACATGAGTTTATGGTCTCAATCGCTAGTTTCAAGTCTTCTTCAGTACAGTAAAGTTTAGTAAATTATGGCTCCATTTAGAGGCAAATAGACCATAAAACAGGGGTTGCTTAAGGGCGTGGTTAACTTGTGATTGACAGGTCACTACCGCGGCGTTGTCCGGTCTGGGAGTTGTCCGCGTTTTCGTCCATCCACTTCTGTTTGCAAAAAAACAAGATGGCGACAGCCAAAAAGCCAAACTCGAGGCTTCAAATGTTGTCCACAAACCAATGGGTAACATCATGGTGACTACGTCCACTTCTTATATAGCCTACGCTATATACTTTCAACATGGCAACGGCTGAGCCGGTGGCTTGTAGCTAATGGTGCTGTCAGAGCTAACAGTGTTAACCGGGGGGGGCGGGGGGGGATGGAGTGTGGGTGCTATGCTTGCACTCTGGCGTCGTCAGTCGGGATGGCGTTATCAGCAGTATCTGCCTTATGAGAGCAGTGCAGAGTGGCGACCGTGAGCTAGTCAGTTCAGGGTCGTACCAGTGTGACGTCGTACTTACAGTAGGCACAGTGGTGCTTCAAGTATAAAGGTTGATGTCAACATGCTAACATGCTCACAGTGACAATGCTAACATACTGATGTAGCCAGTATAATATTTACCATATGTTCACTATCTAAGTTGTTAGTTAGCTAACATTTGCTAATTAGTAATAAATACGAGGTACGGCTGAGGATGATGGGAAATGTTTTTGCAGGTATTTAGTCATAAAGCAGTGTTGGACAAAATTTTGTCCTGAGGATGGCGCTAGCTAGATAAAAAGTTAAGTGATCACCAGAGTTATTGGAATTCACCCTGAGGGGGAGCATGAATGTGTGTACCAAATGTCAATATTTGTTGAGATATTTCACTTAAAACTGCAAATGTCACAGTAAAAATCTGTATAAAAATGTGGTGCCAGTGCACCCAGTAGATATTACACAGTCTTAATGAAAACTCTGACCCGCTGGTGACCCTATAGGAAAAGTCAGGGAATCACTAAAGTCATTAGAATTCATCCTCTGGGCACCATGAATGTTTGTACAACATTTCATGCCAACCCATCAATAGTTGAGATATTTCAGTGTAGACCAAAGACCGAGAAACGGAGAGATCGCCAGTCTCCCTTCCTCTCCTCTTTTTTCTTTCCTTTCCTTTCTTGATCTTTCCTTTTCTCTTGTCCTTTGCTTTTCTGTTGTCTTGTTTTATTTCCTTTCCTTTCCTTCCCTTCCTTTAATTTCTCCCCCGTGTCCTACTTTTTAATGATTTTTTTTTGCAGAGAAACAGATTATTTGTCATTTTATTGGACCTCAGACATGCATTTATTTCAGTGTTACTAAACTAGATTACACGATTTTGTCAGATATTTTGCCCTTTCATCTGTATGAGTGTGTGTGTGGACGATAATCTGTCTATTCCATTGGGACGCCCAAGTAACGGTGGCCCCTGGGGCCAATGTGCCATCAGTTCTCACCAAGCTGGACCCCTGACTCCCTGTGGGTGAGATGGTGCGCTGCCGAGTGAATCCCCCCCCCCTACACACACCCCTGACACTCCGAGGTGACACCAGAGCACAGAAGGTCTGTCCAGGTTGAACGGCAGACACACACACACACACACACACACACACACACACACACACAAAGCTAAACTTCCAGCTTTCGACTATAACAACATCCCTACCCCCCATTCCCATGCCTCCTGTCTCTGCCCTCCTGCCCCCCACCTCCCTCCCATGTTTGCGACTCCCTTCACCTCCTGCAACACACCCAACCCTGCTCACACGCCTCCACCCCCTCTACCCCTCTACTCCAGCCCCAAAGCCCAGGGAAGCAGCAGCCGTGCTGGACGGCCCGGCACCCCGTACCCCCTTCAGCCCATCCCTGGTCTCTTTGAAGTGGCTTCAGGAGAGAGAGGTCAGCCTCGCCCCGGAGACCCGCATAGAGGTAGGGACAGCTGCGGCCAGACAGACCCTGTACAGGGGATACGTACGCACAAGAACAGGCACACACACATATGCACACACGAGACAGGACAGAGCAGCTGCAGCCACGCTGCTGAAGGTGTGCTGTGCAGCAGGACAGCTTGGGAGCCAGTATGGTCCAGCATGGCTCTGCTCTGCTCTCTTCTGGGTCACCTATTTTGCACTCAGGTGTGAAATGTAGTCTGCGGAGTACCAGATGACCAGATAAAATTACTATAATATAATATAATTATTATATAATATAATAATAAAACTAACTATAAACTATAAAAAAAGTTTTATGTTATTGTTGCTTCAGATTTCATGTTGATGTATCAAAAGAGTGTGGAATAAATCTCACTTTGATTCGTTTTACCGTAGAAACAGAATATTTGGCTGTTTGTAATCAACACAAATGTATGATAGTGAAGCAAGATCATGCTAAATCTGCATGCATCACATCATTGCCCGAAACCATCACTGTTTACATCGCTGTTACAGTTCAACGTTGTCCTGATTAAAAAATCATGATGCTGTTAAAGGGACTCTCTGTAGGAATCAGAAATTGCTTATAAACAGTGACAGGTGTGGCCGTTAAGTCAACGACAGTCAGCGTCCTGTTGCTCGCGTTTGTGCTAGCACTACCGACACGCACGAGACTGAACGTGATTGACAGGCATCATGTTGATTAAAGGTCCCATATCGTGCTAATTTTCAGGTTCATACTTGTATTTAGTGTTTCTACTAGAACATGTTTACATGCTGCTGTGTTAAAAAAAAACTTTCTTTTCCTCATACGGTCCACCTGAATATACCTGTATTTACCCTGCATTTCAAAGGAATTGCAACGGAATTGCGTTGCTAGGCAACAGTTTGGGTCCATATTTACTTCCTGTAAGCTGATGCTATTTACACACTCTGCAACAGGAAATAAACTGGGACACATTTAGAATGTTTATGTTTAAAACCGTGTGATGATCTATATATTGTATATACTGTATATGTGACATCACAAATCGACAGAAATCCTAACGGCTTGTTTCAAATGCACAATTGCTGAATACGAGCTGTGTGTATTTCTCCATATATTGAGCGTTTGATAGTTTAACAGTATTTATATCGCACTTAAACCTGCTTTATAAAATAAAAGACATGAAAATCTCAGTTTTTACAATATGGGACCTTTAACTTTAGCAACATTAGCAGCTAAAACCATAGTATCACTATATATTTCACATGCTTGGCAGTAATGTTAGTTTACCAAAAGGAGGTCCCTCCATGAATGGAATGCCCAGCAGATGTTGATCCTAGTGTTAACTTTTCCCGCTGCAGCCTCCCGACCGTGGTCAGAAGGAACAGAGGAGACACTGTAGTTTTGGTCTCATGGGCCGGAGTCGATAATGGTACTCTCTCCTACTGAACATTCACTTGATATTCTCAGAGCTAAACTAACTCTCTTCTGCTCCTCATTTTCTCACACACTCGCCACCGCCGCTCTCTCTCTCTTGCTTTACCACTCACTTCCCACCTGGCACACACATTCCCACAGCACTAGTTTTCCCCTGATGTCGGTCACATTCCTGTTTTGCAATACGGGCTTCACTAGATATAACCTTTTTTTATGTGCATCCGAGGAATTTGTGTTGGAGTCTGAGTTGTGGTGAGGGGGGCTGGTCGTTTGTTGGCGTTAACGGACTCCATTTCTAACCGAACGTAAGCTATGATTGCACACTGTTAGCCCCGTAAGCAAAGCTGAAAATAAAGGCACTCACGAGTGCGCATGACATCACATCCGATGGATTTTCCCGGAAAAAACGGCCCCCTTTACAGCAGTCTATACAGACTGATAGAGGAACCCCAGAATGTTGCTGAACGTCTCATTTTTTCGCTAAGGTTACAACCTGTTCACACATGGGCAATGAAAACGATTTATATGTGTAAAAAGTTACATACAGTCCTTTTAGGTGGACGAAATAAAAGGAACACATATTGCAATCCAACACAACTCCACAAACGAAACCAAATTTCATTTTTTGTATTTAATCTACACTTTTCTAACGCAGCATCAACGAACTGAACATTACAACTACACTACTCTTTAACAATACCTTTGAAAGCGTCTCATTTATTGCAAAGGCCATTGTATTTGATTGCACCACACAAAGTGTCCCTGTCATTTTGTTCTTCCCCATTATGTGATGATGGTAGTTTAGAAATAAACATACCACTATGGGGAAGCGAGAAGATGAGGTTAGTTTTGTAAGTTAGACCTTGACGTGGTCAGTTTTAGAGTGAACATGTGTGTTGTGGTGTTTGTCTGTGCTTACATGTGTTTGTTTGCTAGCCTGTTTACATGCCTGTACCCATGCATATGCTCACATATTCACATATGCAGCATGTGTGTGTGTGCACCTGTGTGTATGTGGATACCTTCTGCTCACGTGCAGACAGGTTGTACTCCCCCCAAAAACACCCTTTCCCCCCGACCCTCCATCACACACACACACACACACACACACACACACACACACACACACAGAACACAGACTCGTATTGTCCTCTATGCCCACACACATGCCTCCACCCCCAGGTCAGAGCAGTCTGGTTTCTCAGGTTGCTCCGCAGCGTGCAGCTGCTCTGCCCTAAAATAAAAGGGCTTGAGGCCAGACGAGTGGAAACAGATTTTGATTAACTTTACAAGAGTAGCAATAATACTGCAATAAACTCTTCATTAAAGTGATAATCTGCAATCTACAATTAACCAGAAACTCTAAATATGTGTACATTGCCCAAAAGGCAGTGATATGTAGCATTAAACCAATGTTAGTGGGCCTACTTTTAAACACGTTATTGAAATTAGTTGTGTTTGTCTTCCAAAAGCTGGCACATTTGTTGAAACTTGCACTTCATTGTAAACTCTATCCTAGCTTAATGTTATATACATAGGCTATACCTGTGGGGTTCCTCAAGGCTCTATTTTGGGCCCTACCATTTTTTCCTCGTACATGCTGCCCTTGGGGGCCATTTTTAAGAAACATAATATTCCTTTTCATTGTTTTGCTGATGACTCTAAATTGCCCATAGGTGTGAATGTGAGCGTGAATGGTTGTCTGTGTCTTATGTGTCTCTATAAAAACAAATAGTAAAGACACCCTTTGTTGAGCTGTTTAAATTATTTCAAAACTTTGATGGATTTAAACTTCCTCAATCTGAATGAAAATAAGGCAGAGATCTGACCTAGTGGATGACTCTGTTGCTATTCTCGGCCCTTTAGTTACTCACAATCGACCAAATTAAATAAGAAATTTAATCTTGGTGTGATTTTTGACAGCTCCCTTCAAATTTGACAAACAAATGAGGTGAGTTGATTTTGAGATTTTATTGCTTGTTTTTAAGGCTTTAAACCTGCAGTAGGCAGAATGTTTTTGGCATCATTGGGCAAAAAATTCCATAATAACCTTTCAGCATATTGTAATTCAAGTGTTCTGAGAGATAACTAGACTTCTGTTCCTCCTGATGGCTCTGTTTTCAGGCTTTAGAAAATCTAGCCTGTGACGGGAGACTTTGGCCAATCACAGGTCATTTCAGAGAGAGAGCGTTCCTATTGGCTGTTCATTCAACGGAGGCAGCCGTCAATCACTCGCAAACTCTGATCAAACTGTCAAACTAGGCAGCGCTAATACGAATCAATATTCTGTTACTGTAATGCCTATTTCTCTCCTCAAATGTTCTCAGAAACATCTTGTAGTGTACTGTTTAGCTGTAAAATGAGAAAGTTTGCTTCGGCTGGTGGGGGGTGCTTGGTATTTCCTCAACTGATCTCAACATGGCGGCCGGGTCACAAACTTTCTCGGAGTTTGCGTTCGATTGACAGCTGCTCAGGGACGGCAAGGCTCCAGCTCAGCTCTGATTGGTTGTTTTCCTCCGCAGGAGCACCGGAGGACACGGAGGCACATGATCTTTTATACTGTCAGGATATAGTGACCGTTATATAAAAATTACTTTTATTAATCATATTTGTTCCAATTCTACCCACTGCTGCTTTAAATGGGCTGGCACCACCTTATCCAGCAGAACTATTGCACCGTCATACTCCAGTTAGAGCCCTGAGGCCGACCAACCAGATGCTCCTGGATATCCCCAGAACTAGACTGATGACGGGGCCCTTTGCGCTGGCCACCCCTAACCTCTGGTTCCTTACACAGAACACAGAATCATTTAAACTGTTAAAGCTGCAGAAAACTCGCCGCTTCTCGCTGACATTTTTAAACATGCTGTACAAATGAAGCTTGACTCGACTATTCACAATGTAGTTAATAAATATCTGTGTGAAAGCGTCACATTTACATCTCTTTTTATCCCTTTTCCTGGAGTGCTTTACATCTTTGGAAGGAAAATCCAATCTTTTTTTTTTGGTCTCAGATTGTTTGCTGTAAAACTGTAAAAACAACTGTAACAGATGTCCCACTGTTAGGTAGAATCACTATTGTATGGTATTTGCTGGCAGTTACACAGATGCAGTAAATTGGACATGTATTTTCATGTAGCTCTGCCTGCTTATGCTAATTTAAAGCTCCTATTATACAGTTTTCACTTCCTAATTATGAAAACACTGCATTCAATTGCTTCAGACTGTGAAACAAAGAGGAAATATAGCCTACTGGGAAATATTGTTTAGAAAACATTGTTCACTCTTAAAATAAAGTTGAAAGTAAGTACTATAAATCCAGTGGGTAATAAATCAGCCTTTCATGACTGAAACATTCACAGTTTGTTAAATATATCATCTTGGAAACAAACATGTTTAACGAAAATGATTTCCGGCCCGAGCACATGGCCATGTGGTAAAACGTCTGCATCAGGAGGTTGTATTTCCAATGTGACAGCAGGATTATTTATGAGTGAGGGTAAAAGCAATTATGCGATTGACCTCTGCTTAGCGGAAGCTGCCTGCAGCAGTAATGTAGGAGTCGTTTTGCACCATGGTGATAAAGCAAGAGAGAGAGAGAGCTGAGCCACAAAGCAAAGGCTCTTGATTTACTGCTCAGGTTTGTTCTGACGCTCCCTAACGTCACGAGCTGGCAGTGACGGGAAGAGTGAGACTGCGGTTTGTAGGCTGAGGTTACATTTGTCTACAGGACCAACACAGAGGGGTCAGTTGGTCCACTCTGTTATATTGCGTTGTATTATCGGCTATGTGTTACTGGAATGAGTACTAAAACCCAGAAATGAGTTAGCATTTTAGCACTTCGTATCCTCTGAGACCCACAATAAACCCGTTTTTGTCCTTTTTAGGAGGGTACAGGAGGTCTTTAGGGGGAGATAGCAGGTCAACAGTAGATGTCACATAGAAGTGGTGTACATCATCTGAAAGCTGGGAACCTGAAAATTGATTTTAAGTGCAGCTCAGCACTGTGTGTCAAGTTGTTCTAGTCCTGAATCAGAAATAAACATAATTAAACACAATTAATTAATTAATTAATTAAGCTGAATTGTGAACATGTATCAGGGTTTAAAACATTATAAGGGAAGTTTGTGATGGCCATCCTCATACTCTATTATGTCTCATAAGTTGTTGCAGAAACTTTTGGTTTGGTACCAATTGTTACACAGATTTGGTGCTAAATATAACTATTTTTTACCACTCGAGAATTGATAAAAATGATCAATAATTTATGAGTGAATATTAGGTATGAGGGTCTACGCCTTTGAAGACAGATGTTACCTGCATGAGACAGTGGGGGCAGCCAGAAACCCCCATCCTTCCTTCAGTGACGTAAACATCTCCAGGCTCACACACACACACACACACACACACACACACACACACACACACTTCCTCTCTCGCTGCTCTTCCAGCTGCATGCTGGAGTTCCACTGGGTGCCATCAGTGTAGATTGTGCTCAGTGGTTGAGTCAATGAAGCAGTGGGAGGATGACGAAGAGAGAGAGAGGACGGGGAGAACTTTGATCAGTCTTTGTTCCAGAGGAGAGCTGCTGACATTGCTGAGGTGTGACCTTGACATATGGCTCAACACATCACGAAACGGATTAGAAATTAGATGTTCTCTCAAGCTACATTCACTAAATAGGAAAATGTGAAATTAAATCCCATTTTCTATTAACGTCTTACAATAAACCAAAGGCTTGTGTACAAACACAATATTTTCTGCCAAAGCTTTGGTTTTTTTTTCACGAGAGATTTCTGTATTGAGTTTTTCTCACCGGGTTGACGTATAGGCGGTGCTCAGTGGCAAAAGGTGAACATACATTCATGCACCAATCAGTGTTTACCAATATTTAAAAAGCAATATGTGATGACAGTTGTGTGGTTGTGTTCTGCATAGCCAGGCCACTGTCAATCAAATCTGATCAAACCACACCCACACAATCCACATAAAGCAGATTACCTGAGTTTAAACATTTTAAACTCTTACTAGCTTAATTAAAGCTTCAGTAGGCATTATATTTTTGGCATCATTTGGCAAAAATACCATAACAACCTTTCAGCATATTGTAATTAAAGTGTTCTGAGAGAAAACTAGACTTCTGCTCCTCCTCATTGCTCTGTTTTCAGGCTTTAAAATATCTAGCCTGTGACGGGAGACTTTGACCAATCACAGGTCATTTCATTGAGAGAGTGTTCCTATTGACTGTGCTCCGGTCATGTGACCAGAACTTGGCGTTCCTTCACCAGATTTCAGAATGGCGGCGGCATCACAAACTTTCTCATTTTACAGCTAAACCGTGCACTACAAGATGATTCTGAAAACATTTGAGGAGAGAAATAGGCATTAACGTAACATAATATTGATTCATATTTGATCAGCGCTGCCGAGTTTGACCATTTGGTCGGAGTTCGCGAGTGATTGACAGCCGGCTCTCATATACAGCAGATGGACAGCAGACCTCAGATCAGCTCTTAATGCTTGTTTTCCTCCGGTCTGTGAAATCTTGCAGATGCTGTTAGGAGCACCGCAGGACACCAGAGGACACAGAGGCACATGATTTTTTTCAGGTTACCTGTTTCATGTACTACTGTCATGATATAGCGACTGTTTTAAAAAAAATCTTTTTTTAATCATATTTGCTCCAATCTTGCCTACTTCAGCTTTAATAAAATGCTACAGGAATGAGTCCTAAAACCTGGAAATGGGTTACCATTTTAGCACTTCCGGTTCCCTCGTCTGGAAGTCAACAGGGTTTTTGAATGTAGTTAGATCACTGAAATAAGGTCTTTGGTAACACAAGTTTAAGAGATTTCAACGTTTTGTTCTACAACATAAAATACATCAATAAATATCCCACTCGTGAATTCTGAAGCCTTTATATGTCTTAAAAAAGGCGGTTGCAAACTAACTAGTAGCTAAATGAGACTACAATACGTCATCACGTCGACGCCGACGTCCAACTCGTTGTGTATACTCGTGTTCATACGACCGTGTTGTTGTTCATTTATAGCTTATCTAACGTTACGCTTTACTTCTGGCGATTGCATTCCCGCTTCAGGATAATAAAAGTGGTGTTCATTTGTGAAGATTATCTTGCTGAACAAAAGGTGTAAGTATCATAAATGTTTGTTTGTCACAGAGCTTATTTTGTGCAATAATCCAAAATCCAATGGAAAAATCCCATTGGCTTTTTGTCAGGGGAACCAGGGGCGATACTAACTTCCTGGTTAAATAGATCATCGCTGGAGCACTCTATAACTTGATATGTTTTTGCCAAACTTTAACTTTGATCGTTGAATATTTAATCCGTAGAAATAGAATAGGAGTAGAATGAAAATCAAACTGTTTTCCGTGGTCATTTGAGTAGTCCAAAAGAAAATGGTGATTGTTGTTAGTTGTTATAGTGAAAACAGAATGCACGTCAGTGGGGGCCGCAGAGAGTGGTCGCAGCCTGTTGAGAAGAGTACGGACGCAGCTCCGGAGATGGATGGTTGGCTAGTTAGCTGGGTTTCTGGAGCGGCGGGGAGTGGGGCGGAGTGACCGTTAGACCCAGCGCTGCCGCTGGCCACCAGCCCGTTGTTCGGCTCATTTTCGAGTGTAGCATTAAAGCATGGTGGAATTAACTATCTTGCTAATTCCACTATGCTTTAAAGGGGATATATCATGCTCATCTTCAGGTTCATACTTGTATTTTGTGTTTTTACTAGAACATGTTTACATGCTTTAATGTTCAAACAACACATTATTTTTCTCATGCTGTCTGTCTGAATATACCTGTATTCACCCTCTGTCTGAAACGTTCCGTTTTAGCGCATTTCAACGGAATAGCAACGGAATTGCGTTGCTAGGAAACAGTTTGGGCCCATGTTTACTTCCTGTCAGCTAATGTCATTCACATACACTAAAACAGGAAATAAACTGGGACACATTTAGAATGTTTAGGTTTAAAACTGTGAAATTGTCTAAATATTGTAGATTTGTGACATCACAAATGTACAGAAATCCTAACAGCTTGTTTCAAATGCACAATTTCTGAATACGGGCTGTGTGTATTTATCTGTGGATTGAGCATTTTCATACTTTCATAGTATTGATATATCACTTAAACCTGCTTTATAAAATAAAAGATATTTAGAATATGGGACCTTTAATGCTGCACTGGAAAATGAGCTAAACAAAGTCGTCAATCATCTGGCGATAGCAATGTGCTTTCCTACGCTTTCCTAGGCTCTTTTTACAATAAATACTTTTGTATTCTTACTCAAGTAGTTATTTTGATGAGTACTTTTACTTGAGTACAGTTTTTGGCTCCTCTATCAACCATTTCATGTTATAGAGAGATACTTGTTTGGCATGTGATCACCTAACTGCTATATGATTAATTAGGTTTATTTAGGGAAAGCTGCTGTAGGATAGGATGCGATTGATGGGAGTGGACAAGACAGGATGGGATAGGACAGGACAAATAGTGTAGGATAGGACAGAGCAGGACAAGATAGGATAGGATAAGACAATATACGACAAATCGGATAGGACAGAACTGGACAGGGACAGGACAGGATAGAATAGAGCATGACAGGACACACAGGGTAAGATATGACAGGGCGAAGCAGGATTAGACAGGACAGGATGGGACAAATAGGGTAGAATAGGTTAGGACAAATAGGTATAGGACAAGGAAAGATGGATTTGAGGGTAAGACAATACAGAACAGGATAGGAAGAAAAACATCAGCTGAAGCCAAAAAAAATGAGTACCAGCTGGACCTGTGACAGATGACAACTAAATGTCCCACCACTCCAAACCACCGCGGTCCCCTACATCCTCACTGCATGTGCACAGCTGCATGTGCAAGAACCACTCCACGCCACCAGGGAGAGCTGCATTAGTTATAGTTCTACTGAGGGCTCCAGCTGTTAGTCCACCTCTGCCTAGTCTCCCTCTCTCCTTCTTTCTCTGAGACCGAATTAAACACATCTGGATGAGGCAAATTCTGTGTATTCTAGTTATTTATAGAACATCTGGAACAGCACGGTGGACGGCCGTCCCTCAACAGCGCTGAAGTTGGTTTTAGGAAATATTTGTTGAATATTTCAAGAAAGCCAGAGAGATCGTCTCTAGGGGGGGACAGGAAGGATCTGTGTCACTGTCTCTCCTGTGTTTGTGTTTCATTGTGTGTGTGTGTGAGTTTCAGAGGAGGTTAGGTTGTTCGCAGCACATCTGTCAACATCTGGGTGCACAGACTGTGTTTGGCTTTCCAACAACTGGGTGAGATCAACACCAAAAACACACACAGTTTGAGTACAGCCAGAGGATAGAGCAGCGGTAACCCCCTCCCCCTCCCTCCCACACACATGCACACACTTCCAAAGCCTCTGATGGCCCCCGAGGGCCCCCAGTTTCCAATCCTGCCACTTCCTATTTCTGGTCTGCGCCTCCTTTACATCCTTTGTAAGACTCTCTCTCTGTCTCCTGTCTTCATTCACACACACACACACACACGCACACGCGCACACACACACACACACACACACACACACACACACACGCACACACACACACGCACGCACACACACACACACACACACACACACACTCGCTCACAGAGACACATTAACACTTTATGTGTAAATGTGATTTTCCCCAGGCTACTCACTCCTTGGGGAGGCACAGGAGGAGACGTCTTCTCCTTCTCAGAACAAACTGCAGCGTAACATCTGTGCGCAGGAAGAGAGAGACAGATGTGAGAAAGACATCTGTCAGGGGAGGAGATGTCTCTCAGTCATGTTTTTCTCTCAGCAATCTGCATTTCCCAAATGTGTCATACATACGCTGTTTGATAGAAAGTTGACAGTGCAGACTAAACATGGAGAAGCTACGACCAATTCAGAACCACTTAGTTAAAGCTGCAGTGGGCAGAAATGGAGCAAATATGATTAAAAAATGTTGATGTTGAGTGTGATGAAGAGTTAACTTCAGGGATGTTAGGTTTGTAGTTTGTGATGAAGTGTAGTGTATAGTATATATTCTAGGGCTGTCTATTGATTCAAATATTTAATCGTGATTAAATAAATTAAATTAAATTAATCGTATCAAAATTGGAGTGGGCAAATATGCTATTTTATGCAAATGCGTGTATATATTTATTATTGGAAATCAATTAGCAACACAAAACAATGACAAATATTGTCCAGAAACCCTCACAGGTACTGCATTTAGCATAAAAATATGCTCAAATCATAACATGGCAAACTGCAGCCCAACAGGCAACAACAGCTGTCAGTGTGTCAGTGTGCTGACTTGACTATGACTTGCCCCAAACTGCATGTGATTATCATAAAGTGGGCATGTCTGTAAAGGGGAGACTCGTGGGTACCCATAAAACCCATTTACATTCACATATCTTGAGGTCAGAGGTCAAGGGACCCCTTTGAAAATGGCCATGCCAGTTTTTCCTCACCAAAGAAGTATGACATGGTTGGTGCTAATGGATTATTTAGGTTTTCTAGTTTCAAGTTTCATATGATACCAGTATCTTCACTCTAGCTTTAAAACTGAGCCGCTACAACCTTAAAAATTGCAAGTTGTGTTAATGCATTAGAGAAATTAGTGGCTTTAAAACAAATTTGTGTTAAAGCTGAAGTAGGCGAGATTGGAGCAAATATGATTAAAAAAAGTTATTTTTATAAAACGGTCGCTATATCGTGACAGTAGTACATGACACAGGTAATCTGAAAAAAATCATGTGCCTCTGTTTCCTCCGGTGCTCCTAACAGCATCTGCAAGATTTCACAGACCGGAGGAAAACAAACAATCAGAGCAGATCTGGAGCCTTGCCGTCTCTGAGCAGCTGTCAATCACTCGCAAACTCCAATGAAACGGTCAAACTAGGCAGCGCTGATCAAATATTAATCAATATTCTGTGACTGTAATGCCTATTTGTCTCATAAAATGTTGTCAGAATCATCTTGTAGTGTACTTTTTAGCTGTAAAATGAGAAAGTTTGTGACCCGGCAGCCATGTTGAGATCAGTTAAGGAAATACCAAGCACCGCCCACCAGCCGGAGCAAACTTTCTCATTTCACAGCTAAATAGTACACTACAAGATGTTTCTGAAAACATCTGAGGAGAGAAATAGGCATTATAGTAACAGAATATTGATTCATATTTGATCAGCGCTGCCTAGTTTGACTGTCTGCTCGGAGATTGCGAGTGATTGACGGCTGCCTACGTTGAATGAATAGCCAATAGGAACGCTCTCTCTCTCTGAAATGACCTGTGATTGGCCAAAGTCTCCCGTCACGGGCTAGATTTTTCTAAAGCCTGAAAACAGAACCATGAGGAGGTGCAGAAGTCTAGTTTTCTCTCAGAACACTTGAATTACAATATGCTGAAAGTTTATTATGGAATTTTTGCCCAATGATGCCAACAATATATTCTACTTTAAAACGTCTTTTTTTTCTTTTGTTTTCTAATAAACTCAAAAGAGAAGACCTTATACTGTATATCTCTATCATTGTTCTGCCATTTTAAACCAGTTTAGTCAAAGCCAGGATCAGTAACAGCTGACGCCTATCAGTCATAACCATCTATCCCCTGTGAAATGATTTATACGTCAAATCTGTATGTAGGGAGTTTGTTGACAAAAAGTGTTTTCCAAAAACAGATTTCGGATCACTGAAGCATAAATACTGACATCTGACCCAGCTAATTCACGTGAGAAAAAGATTATTCTGATGTGGTGTTTTGTCACAGGTTAAGTAGATAATATTCTATTCCCCCCCCAAAAAAATATCACAATGAATACAGCATCATCATCAACCCCATGTCCAGTTGTTGTTGTTTACTCGGTCAGTCTGATGGCTGGCTGGAGGTCCCACACAGGGGAGGGCTGCTCCGAGTCGCCCCAGTGACAGCTCACCATATGGGGGGGGGGGGCGGACGTTCTCTAAGCCCTGTGGAAGTGCACACACATGGATCTAACAAACAGAGCTAAAGCGCCCTGGCAGATGCCACCTCTGTGGTTACCATAATACATACACACACACACACAAATCTGCCCCAACATCACAGCTACACTCGTCCAGATGATCAAGCTAATTGAGTCCGACCGTTAGATGGTGAATGAACATGTTGTGTTTTTGTTTTTTTATTTCAAAACTGCTCTCCTGTTTACCAAAAGGAATATTTTGGAGGGACGTTGGCTTTCTGTTGTTTAGAAAACAGTGACTTTAGAGTTCACGGGAAGGTCAGAGAGGATTCTGTGATGCCATTTCAACACAGTCTCACGGTAGTTCCATAAATTGTCATGAAATTGAATTTATTTGATTTGTGTACGACAATAATGACGCTCAGCGCGACTTTAAACAACGTATTTTTCGTGCGTTTTCCTACAAGTGTCCAGCAACGCATGATAAATAAAACTACTCCGCTAGGTCTAGGAAAAGGTTGACTTGGTTAGGCTCTGGCAACAAATTACTAAGTTAGGTTTAGGAAAAGATCACAGTTTGGATTAAAATAACTCTGGAAGTGCTGTAACTTAAAGCTGAAGTAGGCGAGATTGGAGAAAATATTTTAATAAAACGGTCGCTATATCGTGAAAGTAATACATGAAACAGGTAATGTGCCTCCGGTGTCCTCTGGTGCTCCTAACCGCATCTGAAAGATTTCACAGACCGGAGGAAAACAAGCAGTTAGAGCTGACCTGAGGTCTGCTGTCCATCAGCTGTCTATAAGAGCCGTCTGTCAATCACTCGTGAACTCCGACCAAACGGTCAAACTAGGCAGCGCTGATCAAATATGAATCAATATTCTGTTACGTTAATGCCTATTTCTTTCCTCAAATGTTTTCAGAATCATCTTGTAGTGCACGGTTTAGCTGTAAAATGAGAAAGTTTGTGACGCCGCCGCCATTGTGAAATCTGGTGAAGGAACACCAAGTTCCGGTCACATGACCGGAGCACAGCCAATAGGAACGCTCTCTCAATGATATTACCTGTGATTGGTCAAAGTCTTCCGTCACGGGCTAGATTTTCTAAAGTCTGAAAACAGAGCCATGAGGAGGAACAGAAGTCTATATTTCTCTCAGAACACTTGAATTACAATATGCTGAAAGGTTATTATGGAATTTTTGCACAATGATGCCAAAAATATACTGCCTACTGAAGCTTTAAGTACGGAAGTTATGTGACAAATAAATCAACATTGACTCGTGGTTTCACACAAGACACGAACACTGGTCTCCTGGGTGTAAGTCCTGTGTTTTTTGACCCACCCATCCACTCCAACCTCCTCCATACACGCCGTTTGCCGCTCTTTATACTTCCCGGTTCACAATTATGTGCATTACATACAAATTGATTTTGTGCTGAACATCATGAAAAAAAAATTAAATTTGTGTCTATGTACACGAATCAATACATTAAATTACATGACTATTTCACGAGCTGCTGTGCGACTGGGCTGTCTGGTTTCTTTACTGTTGTAGATATGGATGCAAAGGTTGTAGCTTCAGAACTTTTAAAGGCATAGGCCTACACTTACCTTACTGTTGGTGGTAGATAACCTTACAGCATGTTTCTGAGTGGGACAGTGTGTGTGTTCCCCTCAGCTCTACGGAGCGTTTTAGCATCTTTCAGCTACACTGTTTTGGTTCACTCTCACGGCGCTCATCAGCAACAAAAAATACATTTTCCTCAGGAGTTGGTGGAGACCAAAACAGCTGATGGAGAGTGAATATTGGACTTACTGATAATGTTGCTCCATGTCTGCTGGATGTTTTAAATAGGCAACTGTTTGCTAGCATGTTTGTCATATCAACTTCATATGGTGATAATTTGCTAATGTAGTGTTCCCAGATTGTTGCCCTCAAGAGGTAAAAGAAATCAATGAATGCAGGTGTAAACATACTTTTGGTTTGGCGTGTTTTAGCCCATTACAGTATTTGCAAATTGCATATAGCCTTCTTAAAGAATGAGTCTGGTTTAACACAATTTATATCTTATTCGTTGTAGTTTTGGCAGTCATTTCTATGAGTTATGATTTGCAGGTATTCACCAAACTAATTGCCAGGTTTGGAAACATGCCTAGTACAGTAGGTCAAGTTGAACTCAAAAGCTGAACTTGAAGGGTAAAAGTTTTACTGTTTGTCTTTGTTTCATTTGTTGAAAACCTGTATGATTGTCTGACCAGCCTGGTCTCACTAAATGGCGTATGAATGACACATCATCATCGTCATTTTGCATGCAATAAAAACGCTGTTTTCGCTTTTGGCGCGTCATTTGTACGCCATGTAGTCTGTGAGAAAAACTGCTTATGCAGCCGAGTAGACTGTTATCAGTAGGGCTGGGACGATACACCTATCTCCCAATTCATTACTATCATATTGCGATTTTTAAGTATTGCGATTCGATATTACAATTTATTGCAATTTTTGTTAACTTTTCTTACACTAGACCATGGGGAAACAGTTAAATCATACACTTCTAAGGACTTTTACTTTGGAAAATATCTAAATTAATACAGTAAAAATGTTTGATTTTCAGCATGTATGTAGTCAGAGATGTCCTGAAGTCAAATATATCAGTAATTCTCAGGCATTATTTATTACATTTCAAAGAATAAAGACATTTTCCTCACAAATTAGTGGTATTTTCTTTTTAATTTATAAGGGACATGTAATGTTTTATACTTCTGGTGAATATAATCCAATCAATCTTATTTCCATAGATGTATTTTGTATATACAGTTCCCTTTGTTAACACTTTATTTTGAAAACCGCACATATGTATACTTCCGCTAACTTCTCCAAGTCCGTCTCCAGCTCTCCCGTCAGCTCTGTTCTCTTTACACATCCATGGTCAGCTCCATCTCGATCCATTCTCGTTTCAGCTCACTGCGGTTTGTTTTAGTTGACAGATACGGAACAGATATGACGTCACGTTACTGAAACTACAACAATAAAAGCGGTAACTTCCTTCTCCCTCCACATAGACTCAAATGAATCAAGTATATCGATTCTGGTATTAAAAAATCTATTTCAAAATCGTAAAACAAAAAATCATGAAACGTAGGTGAATCGATTTTTTTTCCATCACCCCTAGTTATCAGGTCAATAAATGGGTGGTTGTAAGCCTCATAGATGTGGATCAGAAGGGGCCTGATACAACCACAAGTATGTTTTATCATCTAGTTACATGGGTGATTGACAACGACTGTAGTAATTGTGACAGAAGCAAAAGGGGAAGTCAGGCGCTGAAGTGTAAAGGGCTTTAAACTCCATATGGGGTGGAGGTCGTGGGCGATGGATGGGACACAAAAGACCAAAGTGTTGGTGAGTTCTTTTGCAGTGTCGTTTGTGACGTGTTTTCCGTGCTTCTATTATGTTGTTTTCTTATGTATTTTGCTTATTTGAAGCCCAACCATGATGTTCTTCCTAAACCTAACTAAGTGGTTTTGTTGCTTAGGGGGCAGTGGTGGCCTAAAGGTTAGAAAAGCAAGCTTGAGACCGGAAGGTCGCTGGTTTAATCCCCCGGACCAGCAGGATGAATCTGGGTGGAGAAAGTGAAAAGCAGCCTCATTACCACCACTGAAGGTGCCCTTGAGCAAGGCACTTAACCCCAACCGCTCAAGTGGAGCTGCTCAGTGGCCAGCAGATCAGACTGTGGTTGTACTGGGCAGCTTCCAGGTGTAACTGTGTGAATGTGATCAGGGCGTTCCTGAAAAAGAGAGCATTGCTCTCAGTGAACCTGAGTAAACCCTCCCCATGAATAAATAAAGGTAAAAAACAAAACAAAAACAAAGTGAGTGGTTTTGTTGCCTAAAACAATGCGTACACGCGAAAAGGCAAAAATGGCCTTGTAATGTCATGCTATCGATACGCCTTTCCATGAGATCGGCTTTGTCTGACAGTTTGTGTTTCTTGTCCAGTCTGTCTAGTTCCTACAACCCAGCAATTGCCAATGTTATTGTTACTGACAGGAATGATGGCTAAAACTAAGAAAATAACACCTAGATTGCACCTGAATTATACGTTAACATTACCTTGCCACACTATTTCCAAAGCATGTCATAAGGTATTAGATTGATTTCCTACCTTACAGGGAGACACTGGTGTCAGTTTATAAATCAACTTGCAGACGCTTGAGGTTACTTGACACAGTAATGTTAGTCTGATTTATTTAATATACTTGTTCTATGAGCTCTGTGAAGAGGCTTACAGTAACAATCACATCAAATGACATCTCTCTCTCTCTCTCATCTGTCTTTCTTTTCACACCTCTATGTCTTTCTCTTACTTCCCCTCTTTTATTCTCTCTCCTTCTCTCTTCTGCTAAAAAAAAAAAGTGGTTGCAATTTACTATTCGTGAATAATGAGAGTGTGGCTCCCTCCATTTAGCCCGAGGCTTACAGAACTAACATCTGGGCTGTTTGGCAGGCTGACCGCCATTGGCCTCGTTGGAAAGCCTCTTCAATGCTGCTCCAGATGCAGGCAAGGGAGGCCCAGCACACACAGATGGAGACACACATACACACCAGAGCTGGCACCGAACACACACAACAATACACACTGTGCACACTACACACACACGGGAGAGAGGCTGTGCATTCATGCACTCAGATGCAAGCACAAATACAGATGTGGGGGAGAGTTAAAGATACAGTAAGCTACAAACAAACAAATAGGCTACACACACAAATCCAATCTCGCACCCAGATGGAGACAGAGCGGCAGCTGATGTGGTGGGCAGAGCCGGCGCATCGTTGGCACAGGTAACATGTTCTCAACAGCTGGCGCAGGTTAGGCATTCCTGGGAATTGGAGCCACAAGGCAAATGTTCCCGCTGGCTCGGGGGCTGGCGATGTGGCAGGCAGGCTGGCAGGCTGGCGCGCTCTTTCCCGCAAAATGGATGAATCCAGGAGAAAAAAGACAGACGAATACTGACACAGACGTACCAAAGTATTGAATTGCATGGGTATGTTTATAGTGAGTATCCATATGCACGTGCACAGCGACGTGCTCACGGAGATGCTCGGTTACAAACAAACAAATAATTTGGCCTAAAGGAAGTTTACATGTGTCATCCCCCGCACAGTGTCCGTCATCCACTTGCTTTCTTCTGAGTTCATCTTTGTGTGTGTGTGTGTGTGCGCGTGTTTTGTTGTGGTCTCTGTGTGGAAGTGTATTAGCCTTTTCACTGCCTGGGGGCTCATTTCCTGCCGCAGCTGTTGGCTAGTTCCTCTGACATCTGGACTGGAGAGAGACAGACAGGCAGGCAGACCGACAGAACAGAGCAGAGGCTACAGTAGCGTTTTTTCATTTCAACATGATCTCTGAGATCTCACAATAAAGATTTGAGGAGATCACTCTGCTGTCTGTGCCCTCTTGGCCTGGACTCGCCTGTTCTGCATCTGCAGTGTTTATTTAAAGCTCTGTCCATGTTAGTGTTTCCCTCCCTCTCTCCCTCATTGTTTGTATGTGTATTCTGCGTGGACGGATCGAGCAGCTGCAGCAGGCCCGACCATATCTCTGGCTTCTGGAGATCTTATTATTGTTATGTGTTCTAACTTAGGACGTCAAATGATTACAATTTTTAATCCTGATTAATCGCAAATTAATCGCACATTTTTTATCCGTTCAAAATGTACTTTTAATTTTTTAAAACTCTTATCAACATGGGAGTGGGTAAATATTCTGCTTTATGCAAATGTATGTATATATTTATTATTGGAAATCAATTAACAACACAAAAACAATGACAAATATTGTCCAGAAACCCTCACAGGTAAAAAATATTTTGCATAAAAAATATGCTCAAATCATAATATGGCAAACTGCAGCCCAACAGGCAACAACAGCTGTCAGTGTGTCAGTGTGCTGACTTGACTATGACTTGCCCCAAACTGCATGTGATTATCATAAAGTGGGCATGTCTGTAAAGGGGAGACTCGTGGGTATCCATAGAACACATTTACATTCACATATCTTGAGGTCAGAGGTCAAGAGACTCCTTTGAAAATGGCCATGCCAGTTTTTCCTCACCAATATTTAACATAAATTTGGAGCGTTATTTAGTCTCCATCGCAACAAGCTAGCATGCCACCAATGTTACCTTGGTACCAATGGATTCTTTCGTTTTTTTCTAGTTTCATGACTGAGCGCGCTACAACCTAAAAATCGTAAGTTGTGTTAATGCGTTAAAGAAATTGGTGGCGTTAAATCAAATTTGCGTTAATGCATTATTATCGCATTAACTTTGACAGCCCTGGTTCTAACAGGACAACAAGGAATACATACTCGTATATATACTCTTGACAGGTGTGCTTTGCTCTACTTGTTACATCACAGTCACATCACAATAAAGTACACTCTCTTGGGTATTACTGCTGTAAGGAATGATGGCAGATATGAGTCCTCTGTGTTCTACGTCACAACTTGGTCATTCATCTGTTATAGCTTTTATTTAGCCTTGGCCTCTTCTCTACCTTCCGTTCTGCCTCCTCTCTTGTGCTGCTGTTATTATCGGTCTCCATCTCCTTTTAGTTCCTGCTTAGACTCTCTACTATAGCAGATACATCATGTTAACATCACACACTTGTAATATCTGATTGGTGCTGTATTGCTGTTTGATTTTGATTGTATTCATTAGTATTTCCTCTTTGTCAATGCATGTTTTTCTTATTATTTATAATGAATTAATTAAAGGTCCCATATCATGCTCATGTTCAGGTTCATACTTCTATTTTGTGTTTCTAATAGAACATGTTTACCTGCTTTAATGTTAACAAAAAAACATTATTTTCCTCATACTGTCTGCCTTAATATACCTGTATTTACCCTCTGTCTGGAATGCTCCATTTTAGTTAATTTCAATGGAATTGCAACGGAGTTGCGTTGCTAGGCAACAGTTTGGGTCCATGTTTACTTCCTGTCAGCTGATGTTATTTACATACAATGCAACAGGAAATAAACTGGGACACATTTAGAATGTTTATGTTTGAAACAGTGTAATGGTCTAAATATTGTATATTTGTGACATCACAAATCAGAAATCCAAACGGCTTGTTTCAAACGTGCAATTTCTGAATACGGGCTGTGTGTATTTCTCCATATATTGAGTGTTTTGATAGTTTAAACGTTCTTATAAAGCACTTAAACCTGCTTTATAATATAAAAGACAGGAAAATCTCACTTTTTACAATATGGGACCTTTAATGTTTAATTTTTAGCCACACCAGCGGTGTGTCTGTTGGTCGCTCCTGCATTTTGGTACAGACTGAAATATTTCAACAACAATTAGATGGATTTCCATAAAATTGTGATTATTCATGGTCTCCAGAGGATGAAGCCCAGTGACTCTGACAATCCTCTGACTTTCCCTCTGGCGCCACCAGCTAGTCAAAGGTTTCACTTTTCTAGTGAAATATCTCGACATCTACTCGACGGGTTACCATGAAAACTTGGTGTAGCCGTTCATGTTCCCCTCAGGATGAATTGTAAACACCTTGGGGATTATAAGGTTACTACAGAACTAATGACACTCCCGTCATCCTGAGCCGTACTTTGTGTTTGTGTTTAATTAGTGAACATTAGCATGCTAACATGCTAAACTAAGACAGCGAACATGGTAAACATTATATCTGCTAAATATCAGCATGTTAGCATTGTCAATGTGAGCATGTTAGCATGCTGATGTTAGCATTCAGCTTAAAGCACCACTGTGTACACTGTGTACTTGCATGGCTGTAGACTCTTAGTCTTGTGTATTCTGTTATCTGTCTTTATGTTGCTTATTCAAAATAATAATATTTATACAAAAAAGTATTCTTGGATAGTAGTGGGCTTCTGAGTCACTATGGAAGCTCAAATAGGTTGTTCAAGTTCCTCAAATCAAGAAGTGCTTTAAATATCAAGCTGTATTAAAGGTACAGTGTGTAGGATTTGGCAGCATCTCGTGTTGTGGTTGCAGATTGCAACCAACTGAGTACCCCTCCGTTCACTCCTCCCTTTCCAAGAGTGCGGTAACGTGAGCTGCAGAGTGCAAAACCGTGGTAACGCTGGTAACGCTCAGAGGCCATCCATACCATAATAACACTACTTTAGGAACAACGGAAGTCAGACGGCGGCTGACGGTACCACGGTTTTGTACTCTGCGTCTCATGTTACTGCAGTTTCACAAGCATGTCGAGGAACTACGGTGGCCTTCAAAGCCTCTCTCTAGAGCCAGTGTTTGGTTTGTCCGTTCTGGGCTACTGTAGAAACATGGTGGACTCCGTGAAGAGGACCCGCTCCCTGTGTAGATATGAAGGACTCATTCTAAGCTGTCGAAAACACAACGATTCTTAGTTTCAGGTGATTATACACTACATAGTTATGAACATTATATTCCATTTCTGCTAATAGATCCCACCCAAATGTTACACACTGGTCCTTTAAGACTAACTCAGTCACATGCAACAATGGATTGTGGTGTGGTGATCAAAGCTAAATGTGCTGCTTCTTTATGGTCTCAAACGCAGCAGTTTGGACGTGTGAACACAACAAATTTGATTTTGTTTGGAGTGTACCAAGATAACACAAAACAAAATAATTTGGAAAGGAAAAGCCCCTAAATGTGTTTGGGGTGTTTGTCTGTGGCAGGACGACTGGCCAGATGTAGGGTCCCCTCACCACTTCAGCCCACCCCCGCCACACACACACACACACACACACACACATACACTCACACACACACACACACACACACACACACACACACACACACACACACACACACACACACACACACACACACACACACAGTCTCTCAGCTCAGCGATAGGGACGGCCGGCTGGCTGTTGGCTTGGAGGCGCCATTAACCAATTTAGCTTCCAGATGTCCATCATACAGCCACAGCCAAAGCTGCACAGCTCTCTGTGAGCTTCACACGCACGGGTGCGAACAGCCCACACACACACACACACATACACACACTGCTGAGCTGTGATGTGCTGATGCTGGGACACAAACAGATACATATAGAATGGCAGAGACTTCAGATGTACAAAAGACGCACTCACTTTAACACATCACACACACAGCAGAGCCCGACTGCACTACTGCTGCTCTCCTTGTGTGTGTGTGAGTGTGAGTGTGTGTGTGAGTGTGTGTGAGTGTGTGTGAGTGTGTGTGAGGGCGATACTTGATTGACAAGTACAGATCCTGATAAAACTGAGACTCGCTTTTTGATCATTCCTAAAATGATCCTCCACCATCTGGAGATAAGCAAGTTAAATACACAGTTGTTTCTCCTGATGTCTAGTCCCCCTGAGACATGACGAACACACGAACACACGCACATACACACACACACACACACACACACACACACACACACGCATGTCTAGAAAGGCACGCATGCACACAGAAACGCACATGTAAAGTCGAGCATGCACTTACACCGACGCGTATTCACTCTCCTCAAATGGACAGATGCTGCACCTCTAGAGGCACAGAGACCCAGCAGCTGTTCCCCAGCCAGTCAGATGGGCTACCATTGGTACTTCATGAATATTTTACACTCAGTCAAAATGGCTGCATTCCAGACTCCTACAACAGCAGCCGCACCGGTCCAGATGATCAGATCATTAAACTATATGGACGGGCTTCCTCCCACTGTCAGCTGGGGAAAAAAAAAAGCTGCTTGAATATTTCTTGGAGGTTCTGACACGGACGAAGAGTTCATGTTGAGTGTCTGAGAGTTAACTTCGGGGATGTTGGGTTTGTAGTTTGAGATGAAGTGTAGTGTTTAGTATAAATTCTAGGGCTTACTATTGATTCAAATATTTAATCGCAATTAAATAAATTAAATTAAATTGATCGCACATTTTTTATCTGTTCAAAATGTACCTTAAAGGGAGATTTGTCAAGTATTTAATACTCTTATCAACATGGGAGTGGGCAAATATACAAATGTATGTATGTATTTATTATTGGAAATTAATTAACAACACAAAACAATGACAGATATTGTCCAGAAACCCTCACAGGTACTGCATTTAGCATAAAACAATATGCTGAAATCATAACATGGCAAACTGCAGCCCAACAGGCAACAACAGCTGTCAGTGTGTCAGTGTGCTGACTTGACTATGACTTGCCCAAAACTGCAGTATGATGTCATAAATTTGACATTTTACTCATAAAATCAAACTTTGTAAAAGGTGACACCACTGATAGACCTTCTTCTTCCTCTTCTTCTTTCTCACAGTGGCTGCTTGCTCCAGGTGTATTCAGGGTGTTTGGATGTGCTGATGTCTGGGATGCAGAGAGGAGAGAGGGCAGCCAAATGCACTAATAGACATTGCATCCATCTCTCTCTCTATCTCTGGGTTTCTGTCTGTGCCTGGGAGGATGGATTGATCTCATCGCCCCAGGGCTGAGATTCAAACATCTGTCTGCCCCCCCCCACCCCTCCTTCCCCTTCCCATTCCTCTTCCTCTGTCAGCCAGCCAGTGTCTCCCAGAACGTCTCCCCTCTTGCTCGCCTCCATTACGGGCATGATGAGGCAAGCTGTGGGACATACTGGGGAGGCTTGGGAGCATAGGCGCAGGAATAGGGGGGACAACAAGACTTTTTGTCCACCCATTTTAGATTTTACGATCATAGAACGTCGGACCTTTATATATATATATAAATATATATAAAAATATATATAAATATATATATAAATATATATAAAAATATTGTGTATCCTAATTCAAATGAAATCAAAGTGATCTGACATCCAAACCAACAAAGCCTATGTAGGTCCACCACAGGGGTATCACTGTAAAGCTGATACTCTTGTGGATCCAATGAGCCCAACTGTATTCATGTGTGATGATGTTAGTCCCCATAGGAGACATTTCATTGTAGTAAGACTATTTTTTGAAACTTGACCTCACTTTATAAAATGACCTGTGGTGACCTCTAGGATAATCACAGCCTCATGACACTTTACAGCCACAAACTAGAGACCTAGAGCATTCAGAGGATGGATGGATCAAACTAGAGACCTAGAGCATTCAGAGGATGGATGGATCAGACTAGAGAGCTAGAGCATTCAGAGGATGGATGGATCAGACTAGAGACCTAGAGCATTCAGAGGATGGATGATCAAACTAGAGACCTAGAGCATTCAGAGGATGGATGAATCAAACAATAGAGACCTAGAGCATTCAGAGGATGGATGGATCAAACTAGAGACCTAGAGCATTCAGAGGATGGATGGATAAGACTAGAGACCTAGAGCATTCAGAGGATGGATGGATCAGACTAGAGACCTAGAGCATTCAGAGGATGGATGGATCAGACTAGAGACCTAGAGCATTCAGAGGATGGATGAATCAAACAATAGAGACCTAGAGCATTCAGAGGATGGATGGATCAGACTAGAGAGCTAGAGCATTCAGAGGATGATGGCTTTCCTAGCTAGATTGACAATGAGGGGGGTTCTGAGCAGTTTACACAACAGAAGTGCTCGCCATTCAATGTCAAAAGTTTTTGAAACCAAATCCCAGCATGGCTTTTTCTATGGTGTTCCTCAAGGTCTTGGTGTCTTAATGTGGTATTTTGGAGGGATTATTGATAATTTTTTGATCAATTCTGGAGTGGTAAAAAATGGTTAAATTTAGCATCGAATCTGTGTAACAAATGGTATAAACCCAAAAATTGCTGCAACAATTTATGACACATAATAGAGCATGGGAATGGACATCATATACTTATGTCATTGTGTTCTACATCCTTTTACACTTTTACAATTTATTTAAATTAATTCATTACTTTTTATTTCTGATTAGAACAATTTGTCACACAGTGCTGAGCTGCACCTCACATTCATCTTCAGGTTTCCAGCTTCCAGATGATGTACACCACTTCTATGTGACATCTACTGTTGAGTATTTATCTACCCCTGAACATCCCCTGACCCCCACCCCTACCTAAGAAGAGGGCAGACTGGTTATAGGTTAAATGTATTTTCAATAAAGAAATCCTCCATAAAGCCTTCTGAGACATCGTTTATGCTGCATTTTTTACTGAGAAAAATAAGGATCATCATCAGAATCCCTTTTGCTTTCAAACAGCTGTCTGTGTTAAACACCTTTGAATATAAAAAGCCGTTGACAAGCAAAATATAATTAATGCTGGCAAATAGAGGCGCAGTCTGGTGAAGCACACAGTCGTAATGTCTCAGGGATGGCCAGAGGTTTTCTCTGAATCGCTTTTCCTGCCAGATTCATAAAAAAAGCTTTTTCTTCGCTTCAGACAAAAAAATAAACCTGCACTCAGGACGATCTGCTTCAGGGGGACTGAAATAAAAAGCTGAATATTGGAATTATGCACTTTAGGGGGAAATAGGCACCACAAATACAGTGAAGAGACACAGAAAACAAGTCAAATGTGGCACAAAAGGCAGCAACTGTAAGTCTTAATGTAAATAGATAGATTACATGAAAATCTGAAGAGAAAAAGAAAATTAGTTTTCTTTACATTCATATATGAATACACTAAGGCTGTTAAAGTTAACGCTATAATAACGCAAATTTGTTTTAATGCCACTAATTTCTTTAACGCATTCATGCAATCCATCTATCATAGGTCGTAGTGGGCTCAGTTTTATAGCTAGAGAAGATACTGACATCATATGAAACTAGAAAATCTAAAGAATCCATCTGTACCAATCATGTCATACTAGCTTGTCAAGAAGGAGGTTAAATAACGCTCCGAACTTACACCAAATTTCAGCGAGGAAAAACTGTCATTGCCATCTTCAAAGGGGTCCCTTGACCTCTGACCTCCAGGTATGTGAATGTAAATGGGTTCTATGGGTACCCACGAGTCTCCCCTTTACAGACATGCCCACTTTATGATAATCACATGCAGTTTGGGGCAAGTCATAGTCAAGTCAGCACACTGACACGCTGACAGCTGTTGTTGCCTGTTGGGCTGCAGTTTGCCATGTTATGATTTGAGCATGTTTTTTTATGCTAAATGCAGTACCTGTGAGGGTTTCTGGACAATATCTGTCATTGTTTTGTGTTGTTAATTGATTTCTAATAATAAATATATACATACATTTGCATAAAGCAGCATATTTCCCCACTCCCATGTTGATAAGAGTATTAAAAGCTTGACAAATCTCCCTTTTAGGAACATTTTGAACAGATAAAGAAATGTGCGATTAATCATGATTAACTATGGACAATCATGAGATTAATCACATTAAATATTTTAAATCGATTGACAGCCCTAGAATACACCTAATTTTTCTTTTTCTAATTCCGAGTATCATTACATGCCCTGTACATTAATGTTTTCACTGCATTTATTATTCATTTTCCTGTGTGTTTGTGCTTCGACAACATTATCTTTTGATCAAAATGTCAAAGCTTCATTGAACTAAACTGAATAGAGAGAGAATTAGAGTGTAAAACATGGGATCTACAGCGACCTCCAGAGGTGGGAAGTAGAAAATCAGTTAAATACAATGCTGTATATGTATATGAACACCGGCTCTATGTAACTTTCTTATATGCGTACCAGAATTCATATTTAAAGGAAACAAACAGCTGATATAGAACAGTTTGAAGGTCTGACTGATTCTCTCTAAATATACTAATATACTATTTTTGGATGTGTGCATTTCATTTCCTCTCAGTTTTAAGCAGAAAAAGAAGAACTAAACCGAAAAACTAAAACTTGTTGTCTTTTTGCAGTGGACGTGTGAATACAAGCTCTGTTTTGCATATCTGCCTTCTGCTTTGCCTTTAGTTTTCAGCTGTAGGGAGGATGAAATAGTAGTACAGATAATTTCAAACATCAGGCTGCGGCTCTGCTTATTTGGCTCAGATGTGCACACACACACACACACACACACACACACACACACACACATACGCACACACACATTCACGGTTATATTCTGGCATCTGTCAGTGGCAAAACAATACATGGATCAGAGAGGGGAACACAAGAGCGGTGGAAGAAGAAGTTTAGAAAATTGCACAGGAATCTCTTGAGGCATTCACATGCACACACACACACACACACACACACACACACACACACACGTAACAGATTTCAATGCATTCAAGGCTATCTGAAGTGCATCTTTCTCTTTACAATGTCCTCTATACATAGGAGCTACAAAAGCGAGCGTCAGACAGCGAGGTGAGTCCTCCACACATCACATCTCCCTGCACGCCGATGAAACAATATTACCTAATATTCAGTTAAATCTGCAATTACCTTCAAAATGGTTCCGTTTAGTGCTTCAAATTAGCTAATAGTTTTGAAAGTCTGTATTTATAAATTCTGCACAGGCCTCATGTTGAACTGTTCCTTTGCCCGTGGGCCTAATTGTATTTTTCTTGCAGTGAACAAGGGGCTCATTGTGATGCGCTGCTAACGTGGATCCCCAAATTGATAGACACATAACAGGGTCATCATTCATTTGCATTTTAACAAGTCCTTCAGCTATGACACCGGATCGTGTGAATTCATTACTACACAGGGGCTGCTAGTTCATCCAGCCATCTATTAGTAACGCCAATTAGTTTACTGGGACAGGTTTAGGGGGATGCAGACTCGCTCGGGCAATCAGAGCTGCCCAAACTTTTTCATGTCAAGGCTCCCATGGCAGAGGTTTGATTAAGGGGTTTTTGTCTCAGTGACCCACATTTTAAAAGATTAAAAAAAAAAAAAAGTGTGAGAGTGAAACCTCTGATCAATGTGTCATAAACATTTATTTGATCTATCACAGCATGAATTTCACCTCTATGAATGATCACATTTATTTCCAATCTAAGCCTGTTATAACTATGGCGGTCGAAGTTAACGCGTTAATAACATGTTATTATGCAAATTTGTTTTAACGCCACCAATTTCTTTAACGCATTAACGCAACTTGGTTGCAACTTAGGTTGTAGCGGGCTCAGATTTCAAGCTAGAGTGAAGATACTGGTGTCATATGAAACTATAACCTAAAGAATCCATTGGTACTATGGTACCTTTTGTGTCATACTAGCTTGTTGGGAAGGACGCTAAATAACGCTCCAGACTTGCGCTAAATTTTGGCGAGGAAAAACTGTCATGGCCATTTTCAAAGGAGTCCGTTGACCTCTGACCTCCAGATATGTGAATAAAAATGGGTTCAATGGGTACCCACGAGTCTCCCCTTTACAGACATGCCCACTTCATAATAATCACATGCAGTTTGGGGGCAAGTCATAGTCAAGTCAGCACACTGACACACTGACAGCTGTTGTTTCCTGTTGGGCTGCAGTTTGCCATGTTATGATTTGAGCATATTGTTTTATGCTAAATGCAGTACCTGTGAGGGTTTCTGGACAATATTTGTCATTGTTTTGTGTTGTTCATTGATTTCCAATAAAATATATATACATACAGTTGCATAAAGAAGCATATTTACCCACTCCCATGTTGATAAGAGTATTAAATACTTGACAAATTTCTCTGTTAGGTACATTTTGAACAGATACAAAATGTGATTAATTTGCAATTAATCGTGATTAAGTATGGACAATCGTCTAAATATTATAATCGATTGACAGCTCCAGTTATAACGCAATTAACTTGTTGTTCATTGTGTTTCTGGGACCCCTTCCATTTAAGTCCCTTCAGTGCACTGAGTACTTAAACATCCCATTCTTCAAAATTGTGAGACAGGTTTCCTTTTTCTCTGGACAGGGAGAAACACTGCTGCTGATGTTGCTCTGCGTCCTACATGTGCTGTTCTCTTCTCTTGTTCTGTCATGTAGGAAACTTACAACCCAAATGTCTCACACACTTCACCCTGCAAATGACATTCTTCATAAAACAGGTACAAAAAGATCTAACCTCAGGCAGATATATGGGAAAAATATAATCACATTTGGCTGTAGATAAACCGCGGGGTCCCATGTTGAAGACCGCTGCAGTGATAAACTAAATGATGTGATCTTTTTAATACTCAGCTGTCAGTGAAGGAACAGACCGGTCCTGTGTTACAACAACCTGTTTATTCGGGTTGGTTTATTGTAAACTGAAACTTACAGGTTAAACAGGCCTTGCCACACAGAACCTTGGCATTACGTCAGCGAGGCACAGGAAGCCGCCCATAAAAGTCTCAGTCATGTTGGGGAGATGCTGGGTCTCATAACTGTTATATCAATAAGTGGCCTAATTGCAATTCCTTGTATTAATTAAAAAAGGCCTGTTATTACTTTCCGTATTACTCCTTTCATTCCTGTTTTGATCTGAAAAGTCATTTTGGGGATTTTAAAAATGTGTTTATGCTGGCCTTTAATAAGCAGTAAATCCATTGAACACATCTCTGCCTCTGTTTTCACAAAACAAACCTGTCTTGCAGCTACAGTTTCCGCTGCATCCTTACAGCCTTTGTCACTGAGGGTTTGTCTTTTCCACTCGTAGAGCTCAGACTGACGATCTGACGGCACATCACAAACTGTAGGCAGCCACGCATGTAAACTGTGATAAATGATGAAGGTGTTGGACAGACATCGTGAGACAAAAAGGATGTTATCCTCAGTACATCTTTAGTGTTTTATAACTGAAATCAATTACCATAGATGGTGACCGTAATAGACAAACTAATAGAGTGCTGGAGGGCTGCGTCAAACAATTATTTCATCATCAATTCATCTTTAGATAATTTTCCCAATTAATGAATTAATTGTTCAGTCAATAAAATGTAAAAAAACTGAAACACCCATCATTTGAGCTCAAGTTTAGCTCTTTAAAATATTAAAATGTTAATTTTAAAATGGCATAAAAAGAGATAAGCAACAAATACGGTTGACATTTCCGCTTGATGAACAAATTAAACAATTAACCGATTATCAAAATTGTTGTGATATTGAGTAATGAACTAATCAATTATATCACTAATTATGTCAGCACTAGAGTACTGTAAATGACAACGACAAAAAGTACTCAGGTAATACCACAATGTAGAAATAATTTACTCAAGTAAAAGTACAAAAGTATGAGCATCAATAATATTTATTTATTATATATTTATTATGCAGAATGGCCCATTTCAGAATAATAGGCTACTGGATTATAATCACTGATAGGTTAATATACAATTAATTATTGTTAATTAATAATTAATTATGCTATATAAGTGTAGTGGAGTAGAAGTAGGCTATAAAGTAACATAAAGTGGTATGACTCAAATAAAGTAGCCAGTGTTGGAAGAAGTACTTGGATACTTTACTTCAGTAAAAGTAGAAATACCACAGTCTAAAAATACCCCATTACAAGTAAAAGTCCCAAATTCAAAAGGTTACTTAAGTAAAAGTACAGAAGTATGTTTTAGCAAAATGTACTTAAAGTATCAAAAGTAAAAAGGATGCATATTATTATAGAATATTATATTATTCTGTTTTTATCACTAACACATGCATGAAAAAGCATTTTAGTGTTGTAGCTCCTCAACTTGGAGACAATATTTTGTATACTACTGGGTAGATTTGTAGTATAGTATTGCATCATATCATACAAGCATATCATGTGCTTTTTATGTAAAAAAAAACAAACTGCAACTGTCAAATGAATGTAGTGGAGTAAAAAGTACAATATTTCCCTCTGATATGTAGCGGAGTAGATGTATAAAGTAGCAGAAAATGGAAAAACTCATAAAATATAAGTATATGTCAAAATTGTACTTAAGTAGTAAATGTACTTAGTTACTTTCCACAGCTGCAAACAGTAAATCAACCATGTTTTTTTTAGATCTGGAATTATGTAGATTATTATTAATTATAGATTAACACCTCATACTTTGCACATAGTCGAACAACTAAAAGCTGTTATTAGTTCAACAATGCAATGTTGAGCATTATAACCATCAGTTTTTTTTGTCAAGGTGGTGCACCTGCTCACATCAGCTCCTCCTCCACCACCACCACCACCACCACCCCCCCCCCCCCCCCCGCTCCAGCATGACTACACTACCCAGAGCGCACCGCGCTGCTCTCCACTCTCTCTCCGCTCTCCGCTGCGCCAGCAGTAGTCCGCCTCACTGACTGACTCGCAGAACCAGTTGGTTTGGCCCAGCAGCTTCTTCTTCTTCTTCGCCTCTGCCTCCTCACTGTGTGTGCTGCTGCTGCTGTTGTTGCCTGCTGGTGTCAACCTACGCCGACGAGAGAAGAAGAAGACACAGCCCTCCCTCTCGTCTGCTTCCAATTTGCCTTCACTTTGCTCCTCGCCGGCTCCATTGGTTTCCTTGCCGTGCCAGTCAACTCGCTCTCTCCTTGTTCCAGCCCCGAGTTGAGCAGCAACAGCTCGGAAACATCTGTCCGCCGCAGAGTGCTCGACTCCCCGTCACTCCCTCCTCCGTCCTCCGTCCCTCCGCCTGCTCGGCTCGGCTCGGCTCGGCTCGCCTCGGCAGCAGCCTCTTATGGAAATTAGTCCAAAGTCGATCTAGTTTGTGTCTCCTGAAGGAAGAAGAGGAGGACCTGACGGAGGAAGACGTTGGACCGTGTTGTCTGTAAGTGCTGTGAGTCGGACTAGAGGAGGCTCAGAGAGAGCCAGAGAGAGGCTGGGTGGAGGGTTAACGGAGGGGAAAAAGTAGCTAAACCTTCCTTAGCATTACTGTGTTGCCTCCTCGCACTAATAGTTCCCATGTTAGCTGTGCCTGCTCGCTGTTCCAGCAGCTGTTGTCATAGCACCGGGGCCTTCACCAACTACTGTAAATAGACCTCTGTATACCGGAGCCTCTCCGCTTTACTTTAGTTAGCCTCCACCGGGCTCTATAGCTCCACAGCTAGCTGCGTGGGTCAATGTGTCTCTCTGTCCGTCTCTGTCTGTCTCCCTCTGTTTGTTGTGTCTTCTGCTAAGAAATGTGTTTTTGTAAGTTTTTTCCGACCACATCCTCACAGCCTGACTCACATTACTCTGACTTTTTATGCAAATGTACTAATTTACAAAGCTCTCAAACCGGCCGTGTCGTCGGTGGCAATGTGTTGGCTGCTTTAAAACCAAGTTGACGGTGTTATTAGTGTCATTTATAACTAATTTATAGATGATATTGTTGACTTGTGCGTGTCCATGTGTTGACTACAGCGCTGTCACGATGGTAACATGTGTCAGAGTAACAACAGGATCCAGTTGTTGTGCAGCGACTCTTTCTTAATTAAAGATGATAACTGAGACTCACTCAGTGGTGAAGTTAATGAAAGTTCATTTAATGTCTCACACTTTGAAAGCTGAGATGATTTTTTTATATATAAGCTCATTAAAGATGGTAGAAGTTAGAGTCCACCACATGTTTACAAAGATAAAGCTATTTAAAGTCTTTTACTTTTTGGTTATAAACTGTCCTTTTATTGGAAAACTTGAAGGAAAAGTTGACTTTTATTATCCAGAAATGTTTGTAATTAACTTCTAAATGTTTCACAAGTTGCTCATCGCTCTTATATTATAAAAAAAACAAATAACAGTAATATGCTTATTATTTATCTCGACATTTATGTGCGTACAGATGTGTCTTTTTTTAATTGTGTAGGAGACAATAATGTGATAATAGGCTGTGTGTCTTTTAAACTGGATTATTTGTTGGGCACAAAATGAAATAGAAATTATCCTCGCATCTATTAAATGTCTGGACATTCACACGCTCCTAACGTGCACACTTTCACTAAAGCGAAAGCGAAATCAGGCTGCTGTGGTAATAGGTTTCTCTCCGGCTTATTAAAGGCTCGTATAAGCTTTTGTTTCGGATTTGCACTCATTATGTTCTTTCTTTAGGACTTGTTCTCATTGTTTCCTCATTTCATTTTGGTTCCTGTCGGTTGTCCGAAAGGTCCGAGCAGGGGGGGGGGGGGGTAGATAGATGGATGGATGGATGGATGGATGGATGAGTGAATGAATGAGTGGATGAGTGAATGAATGAATACAAGACGAGGCAGCGGCGCTGAACCGTAAAGAAGTGGAAAACAATATCAGCTGCGTGCGTCTGTCAGTTGCAAATGTGCTGTGTTGGCCTTTGTTTATGGTTATTGGAAGGAGACATGGGCAGAAAGACGGAGGAGTATTTAAGAATTAGATTATTTCAAAAAGTTTGTACTCAGAACCTCTGTGTGTATATGCTGCAAACTTTCCATTTCCCTGGTGGATTTGATAGTTTTTTGGGCAGTTGTGGTTTCATGTAAACTCTTCTGTTTCCCAAAAAAACAAATCAGCATCCCACTGCATTTTGTAAACCCATGTTTTTTTTCCCAGAGAGAGAGAAAAAGGGGGGAGAAAGAGAGACAAAGTTGCGTGGTGTTGGTGTTGGTAGAATGAAAGAGGAGTCTGGTGGCAGGAGTGTAGAGGAGGCAGCATATGGCTGTAGAAAGAGCACAGCTGGAGGTAGCATCTCCATCTGAGGATGATGTCAGAGCAGCTGACAGGCTGCCATCCACCCCACCTCCTCCTCCTCCTCCTCCTCCTCCTCCTCCTCCATCCCTCCACCCCTCCCCAGTCCTTTATTGTGAGTCTCAGCGGCAGCCTGGGAGAGTTAGTGCTGTGTGTGTGTGTGTGTGCACGCTGTGTATGTGTTTGTGGCTGCCGATCAGCGCCAGTTAGGAGGAGGAGGAGGAGGAGGAGGGAGGTGGTATCTCGTTCCCCCTCCAACATCTCCTCCACTTTGCATCTGTCCCTCGCAGTTTGAACAGCGTGTTTTTTTTTTTTGCCTGCCTCCCTCTTCTTCTTCTTCTTCTCTCCTCTTCTACCCACTCATTGATTCAGAGAGAGAGCAAGCGACGAAGAGAAAGAAAGAAAGAGAGAGAGAGAAAGAGAGAGGGAGATACACAGCCATTCCCAGCCAGAGAGCCCAGCTATTCTGCTACAGTGGAGTTAATCAAGTTGATGCATACTGCTGCAGGTATCGTTTTGTGTGTGCCTGTGTGTGTGTTTGTGTGTGTGTGTGAGTGTGTGTGAGAGGCAGAGTGAGTAGAGGAGGAGAGTCTGGGGTAGTGGAGGAGTTATTTTGTTTTGTTGTGGGGATCTCCGGTGTGTCAAACCAGTGTGAGCGCTGTGTGTGAAGCTGCTGGTGAGTAGTAAACTCGTGTTGCTGCTGCCTGTCTGAGGTGTAATTGCAGTCCGGGAACTCTCCGCTGTGTTTTTTAGTTGGTAGTCTAGAGAGCCGCATTTAAAACTCAGCTACTGTTTTTGCATTTTGTTTCCTATTTGTGTTGTCAGGCATTTTGTTCACTCATTAACTGGAAACAAAGTTGCAATTGAGAAAACATTATTTTAAATCAAAGCTCTTTTTTCCTCCAGGTAATTTATTATAATAGTAAAGAAGTGAAATCATAATTAAAAGTAATGCTTTTTTGATGTTTTAATTAAAAAAAAATAATAATAATTTAGTCATTTTTAAAATAAGTTAAATTTGAGCAAAGAAAAAATTATTTTTAGTTGTTAAAAGAACAAAAAATGTTAAGCAAAAAATAAAAGAAGCTGCTGTTTAATCCTAATCATTGAATCCGTTTTTGTTTTTTTTCCGTTTCAGTTAAACTCTCTTTAAAATTACTTGAAAGCATGTGCTGTCTTCTTCCCCTCCTGTCGGCTGGAGTAGAGGAGACTAATTTAGAAGTTGCAGATTTGAGCTGCCTGAATTGGCTAGACAGCTGTAATCGCACTCCCTCCTAGTCTTAATCTCTTTATCTGGCTAGCAGCTGCCATATGGCCCCCGTCAGCTGGATCAGATGTGGGTAAGCCTCCCTCCCCGGCCGTCCCAGCCTCTCCCTCACCCTCTCCCTCCCTGCCCCTCTGTGTGTGTCTCCCTCAGACCCCTGCCTGAGCTAACTGGCCGGGCCCGGGCGGGCCTGGGTGACGGGCTGCTGCCCTCCTGAGCCTCCGCTGACGGCTCCCTCCCCACCGCCGCCACTGCCGTCTTTATTTTTAGCCATCTTTAAGGATTAGGATTGATGCTGTGACGAGCAGGGCACTTACAGTGATTGTATTGTAAATCTTCTCTTCTGGGTGGTGGTGTTGGTGGTGGTGGGGGGGTTGAGGAAGAGGGCAGTTTCTACTATGGGGCGGATGTGCGGGGTTTTACTTGTAAGATTCAGATGGGAAGGAGTGTGTGAGTGACGGGCGGTGTGGAAGGAGGAGGTGGCAGAGGGGTTTGGCTGGACAGAGGAGGGAGGTTGTGGGGGGGTTGGAGGTGGGAGGTGGTACACCCTTGTCCCCGTAAGCCCCCTCATTAAAAGCAGTCTGAACAAGCCGGAGGGCGAGCACACACACACATACACACGACACACAGTCTCACACACGCGGTGACATTCTTGGTTTAGCTTCATTCAAATGAGGTGATTTAACTGCTTTGGTTAACACAGCGCAGAGCGGGACCGATGTATTTTCTCAGGCAGGACAAATCGACTTCGTTAACAGGTGGGACTTAATGATTTTACAGATTTCGGTCCCGTCATTCCGTCGTCCGAGATTTAGTTGTTCATTTATTTTATCAACTAGAGAAATTCGACTGTTTTAAGGACACCTGAAGAGCAGCAAGTTTTCTCGCCTTCATCTTCTTCTTCTCGTCTCTTTTTTGCTCCCCTCGTCTAATCTCACACACCTAAAGCCGGCGCTCGCAGGTTAAACGAGGGACAAGCTGTTTTGTTTTCATCGGTGCTATTTCAATTGGCCAGTTTTCCTGCTCGACTTAGCCTGTGGAGGTGGTTGGTAGGTAGGCTGGTACTAAGTGTGTGTGTGTGTGTGTGTGTGTGTGTGTGTGTGTGTGTGTGTACGTGAGGAGCAGCTGAAAGCCGGTTACCTAAAAGGGCTGTGCCAGGCCAGGCCAAAGTGGGTTAATAAAAATAACCAGCGTAGGAGCAGCGACAATCCAGGAGTGCAGGCAGAGGAGTTAGAGAGATACAGAGAGAGAGGGAGAGAGCGGAGAGACAGAGGAGAAGAATCTGTCGCTGCTGGTTATCCTCACATTAAGTCTGTCTAGGGGTAAAAACAGAATTAGTGATTAATTATAATTTTGAATTGTAATTAGCATCAGTTTTTCTTCTTTTTCCCTTTTCTTTTTATTTATTGCGGATAAATAATTATTGAAATAACATCAATATTTGGCATCGTTGTACGAACAAGCGTGTGCATGACTTTGCAGCTACCTGCGTGGTATTTCTGAATTTGAGCAGAAATATTTCTGTTGATGTTGTGATTGTGAGTAAAAAAAAAATCATGGCTGTGCAAACATAATATACATCAAATATATAAAGATATTTAAAATATATGTGGTATCTTTGCTGCTCGTTACGTTGCGAATTTTGTCGTATTTTAATTTACTTTGAAAGCGTTTCTCTTTTTGCTTCTGTCTTCCTGTTTCGACTATCTTCTCCTGATGCGTTTCTTTTTGCTCGCTCGTCCTCTCCTCTGTAGTTAGTTTTCAGCATCACATACCATATGTGTTTCTGGCATTTGTCTCCTCTTTCTTGCGTATCTCTGTTGTTGTTTTTTTAATTGGCCTCATTTAAGATAATTTTAATTAAATGTTAACACAAAAACCTAAGTGATTATATGAACAGTGTCATGATCTCTACATTTAACTTGATTTTTATCTTATCCCATATTTCATTTAAAAAATTAAATGTAGTTGGTTTTCTTGCTTCTTTTTAAAATCTCTATTTTGTCGGGTTTTTTTTAATTTAAATTCTCTTTAGTAGGTTTTGCTTTTCTACATTTCATTGTTCCTTTTTTCTCTTCGTGTATTTACCTTCACTGAGCAAATATTGAACCCTGAAAATAAGCAAATATTTTATTTAACAACAACCCAATTGAAAACTTGCAAAAAATCTTTAAAAACCTACATTAGGTGTAAATTTCACAGATCTTAATCAGATGTATCTAACTTTGCCTCTGTGTCTCTGTGCAGGTTATGAGGACGGCAAGATGGAGTTCCCAGACCACAGCAGACATTTACTCCAGTGTCTGAGCGAGCAGCGGCACCAGGGCTTCCTGTGTGACTCCACGGTGCTGGTGGGCGATGCCCAGTTCCGGGCCCACCGCGCCGTGCTGGCCTCTTGCAGCATGTACTTTCACCTCTTCTACAAGGACCAGCTGGACAAGAGAGACGTGGTGCACCTCAACAACGACATTGTCACAGCCCCGGCCTTTTCCCTGCTCCTGGAGTTCATGTATGAGGGCAAGCTGCAGCTCCAGGACCTTCCTGTAGAGGATGTGCTGGCAGCGGCCAGCTACTTGCACATGTATGACATTGTCAAGGTGTGTAAGAAACGTTTGAAGCAGAAGGGCACGGCGGAGGCGGACAGCACGCGCAGAGAAGAGGACGGTGGGTCCAGCTGTTCCGATAAGGCCGACAGTCTATCAGACGGTTCTACAGGCCGGCCTGCGACAGCCGACTTGCTGCACAGTGATGAAGAGGAGGAGGGGAAGGCCGAGGCAGGACCGCTGTGGCTGAGGCTGCCGTCTGCAGACAGGCCAGGGACGCCAGCCATGGCTACGACCAGCCCAGGGCACGGCGAGGCAGAGATGCAGGGTGGGGAAGGGCTGGCGGAGGGAGGGAAGCTGCTCTCTCCGGCCGGCAGCCCCACCAGCTCCACTGGAACCCTCTCGCAAAGGTCCCACCGCTCCGTGAGCTCTCGTGGAGGGCACAGGGGCAGGAGGGTCTCCAATGATGTGGTCGACTGCGTCCTGGACCTGTCGGTCAAGCCGATTGCCGGTAGCAACCACAGTAACCACCACCAGTCCTATTTCAGCGGGGCAGCTACACCAGACAGCCTCCAAAGCCCGTTGGCTGTGAGGGTGAAGGTGGAGAGGGGCGTGGCTTCAGACGAGGAAGAGGAACTGGGAGGTGGGGACTACGACATGGAGCACAGCGGCATCACCAAGGCGACGATTGCCAGCACCAACGGGGGCCTGAGCCACCACGGGGTCGGGGGGCCCCTGTCGGCCCAGCGGAGGCTCGGCCTGGAAGCGCACCTGTCCGCTCTGCGAGAGGCCTCCCTGGCCTCGGAGCTGGAGCGGGACGAGAAGCCCTCGGCCACGGCAGACGACGAGGACATACTGGCGAGTGAAAATGAGCGCGCCCAGGCCGAGGTGGCCAGCATGGATAGCGCCCTGCTGCCCTACGTCTCCAACATGCTGTCAGCTCAACACACCCAGATCTTCATGTGCCCGCTGTGTAACAAGGTATTCCCCTCCCCGCACATCCTCCAGCTCCACCTCAGCTCCCACTTCAGGGAGCAGGAGGGCATCCGCTCCAAGCCCGCCGGAGATGTCAACGTGCCCACCTGCACCATCTGCAGCAAGACCTTCTCCTGCATGTACACGCTGAAGCGCCACGAGCGGACACACTCCGGTGAGAAACCCTACACCTGCACCACCTGCGGCAAGAGCTTCCAATACTCACACAACCTCAGCCGCCACGCAGTGGTGCACACGCGCGAGAAGCCGCACGCTTGCAAGTGGTGCGAGCGGCGCTTCACGCAGTCCGGGGACCTCTACCGACACATCCGCAAGTTCCATTGCGAACTTGTCAACTCGCTGTCAGTTAAGAGCGAACCGCTGGCGCTGCCCAATGTCAGGGATTGGGCGATCGAGGACAGCTCCCAGGAACTGTGGAAGTAGAAACAGACTGCTGGGTTTGATAAAGGGAAAGAGAGCGGAGAGCGGAAGAAGGGCAGAGAGGCATGGGGAGGCGAAAGGGAGGTGGAAAAAAGTTTGATATTTGGGGTTCAAGTGAGTCGTGTTCTTGTGTGTCGCAAAATCTCATTCAATTGCACTTTAATAGCACATGAAAATGTTACTACTGAGTTTTTTTTGTTGTTGCTGTTTGGGGTAATTTTGTTTTATTCTATTTTATTCTGAACTCTTATTTTTATTTGGTTCCGTTTGGTGGTTTTTATTGCGTCTAAGGACATGGGTCCCAGTGAGAATGTCTCGCCTTCTCGAAGAGTTTTCACTCCCGTTTGTGCTTCATCTCAGACACAACACTCCGACGCTGGCCAGCGTATCGGTCCCAGTCCCACAGACAGCAAACACCACTGCAGGAGTTCAGGTCGAACACACTGAAGTGAAAAAAAAGCATTACAATACACTAAACGGGTACTGTGATCACCACACACACACATACACACACAGTTTGAAGAAGTGTGTGTGTGTGTGCGTGTGTGCGATACTGCACTACTCTGGCAAAAAATTTCACCTGACGTGCGTGAGTGTGTATGAGTGTGTTTTGTGTGTATTAATTTGATTTTCTACTGGCATAGAGGTGTCGTTGGCGAAGCGCTCCCCGCTGCTTCTCCTGTTAAGCTCTTTGGCGTTGTGTGTTCAGGGTAAAGCTGACTGACTGACAGACTAACTGATGGCACTCATGCAATGCACAGCCTCCTTTTTTCACTTCCAATCAATTTGAAGTATTTTCTAAAAATGAAACAAATTATTATAATAATTATTATTGTTATGAATAGAATTTTTTTCTTAAATCTAGCTGGCAGTCTTTAAAAACATCTCTTGTTGAAAAGGTATTTAATTTAAGGTTGTTGTATATTGTTCTGCTATAGTTTTAGAACTTAAATCCGTTGCATTTTTTTTGTTTTTAAATTAATGATTATTATTATTATTATTATTATTATTATTATTATTTTGTTACTTTTTTTGTAATGGACCTGCTGTTGTTGCATGACGTCCAAACCTGTATATTTTAAAATAAAAAATGTGAATTTGCTGTATTACTGTACACATTGTAATTGATCAAATATTTGACAACAGGCTTTCCTTTTCTTTTCTTTGTGAATACTACTCCAGGGTGCAGTCTGTTGAAAAACTGAATATTATTCTCACGACTATGGGGAAAAAAATGCATGAACATTTGATTTTGTCTTAAACCTTTAAGTTGTGGTTTTTGCATCGGGGTGTGGGGGGGAGGGAGGGGAGATGTTTGAACATTTTGACAGTGAAAAGTTGGATTTATTTTCTACTCATCGTAGGTCTGTCGCTGGGCTCCTAGAAGAATGTTACCGAATGTGTTTCCGTCGGATGTTGAAGCGATACGATGAAGCATTTTAAGCCTGTGTGTATATGCACTGATCTCTCTGCTGCGTGTGCGTGTGTGTGTGTGTGTGTGTGTGTGTGTGTGTGTGTTTGTGCGTGTGTTTATGAGCGTGTGGCTTGGTTATTATTACCAGTCAATTTAACCTACTGAAGATCTACGTCCACCCAGCACTTCCTCCTCCTCCTTCTGCTCCTCCTCAGGCGTTTCAATTCCTCCACTGCTGTATGTTTGTTCTCCACCTCTCATGTCTCCGTCCTCTCCAGCTCTAGACGTGGTAAAACCATTTCTTAATTATTTCTGCTCATTGGGCACTTACTTCAGGTCTGTCGAGTGCAGTTATGTGGCTCAAATGTGAAGAATAATGGGGAGAGCGAGAGAGAGAGAGAGAGAAAAAAAAAAGGCTGAAACTGAGCTGTCCTGCTGAAAGTTGAAGGGTCAGATATGTTTGTCACGAGCTGAGCGGAGGCTGATTCAGTACGATATCCCAGATTAGACGCAGAGGCGCGAATGTGAAGACGTCTGTTATCTGTGCGTGTTTTCCTCTTAAAGCATAATCCTTACGTTGAGATCGATGGGAGACAATTGGCATGCCTGAATGCACCTTTTTAAGCTAAAAGACATGACATTTTTTGCTGAAAAGATGCCTTTATTATTAAAAAAACAAAAACATTTCTGACGCTACGGAAGTATCTGATACTGTAGAGCATTGGGAAATTAACTCATGTATAAATTCATGGAATTTATCAGAAAATGATGTCTTATTATATTTTGATTATGTGATTGGAAAACTAATTTTTTTTTGTATGTGAATGTTTGGGTTGGGGGCTACATCAGTTTAATAATTTTTTTTTAAACGTCTGTATCTCAAATATTTTTTTTGTTAGAATTTCAAAATAATGGTCAAAGCGTTTATACAATCCAAAAACATTTGACACAGAGATACTAAAAAGTGAACGCTCCACATCCCTCACTCAGATGTGTGTGTATGTGTGTGTGTGTGCACGCCCCCATTGATGTGCATGTGGTGGGTGGGGTGGTTGTATGTGTTGCCCTGTCATCTGGTGGCACCTACAGGCTTTGCCAAGGCGACAGTGTGGGTGACATTGCGGCAGTTTGCACCGCATCGTCTGATTTTTTTTTTTCCTCCTCAAAACGTTATTTCTTCACTGGCAGCGTCTCTGCATATGGGCTCACTCCATCCTGCTGTTGTTTTCATCATTACTGCTGTTTTTTTTTGTTCTGTTCCTCTGGTTGTACTTGACCGCCTTAAACTGCTGTAGTCCGGGCTGTTATATTTTATTTTATTTTGAAAGTGTGAGCGTGGGGTGGAGTTGTGGGAGCCGCTCAAGACGCTGTGAAGTAACCACCCCGACGAAACATCTCCATCTTTTGCTGTGCTTACTTGAAAACAAAAGGGGGGGGAGGGATTTTTTTTAAAGCAAGGTATAAAAATAAATTGTTCAAATGTCATAGACAGTTTATGGAAAGGCAGACGGGGGAGGGTGGGGGTGATGGGTGGGCGGGGGGGGCGTGAAGTGACTGAGTCTGTTTTTGAAAAAGGACAATCACTGTCTGGGAAAAAAAAAACAAGCAGATTTTGATTCAGATATATTTGCTCCCTCTTGAGATTAAACATTTTCTTTGCTTTTTCTTTTCCTTTTTCAGATTTAGTCATTTTTAGCTTTGACAATCATAGTTGGGTTGATTTTTATTTTTTTTTTCTCAAGGGGAGTAAATTCTAATTGTGTTTAGTTTTGTAATTTTTTGGTGTGCTGTTGTTGACATTTTTAAATTGTGTGCAAACTGCAATAAATTATAAGAATCTTGAAATTCAACTTTCATGTGAAGTTCTGTTTTTCTTTTTTCTCGGACAAAATGAAAGCAGTCGCAGATCGTCTTTTTATCACAGTGGGTCACTTTTAGGGCTGTCCATCGATTAAAGTAGTTAACAGTAAATTAATCGCATATTTTTATCTGTTCAAAATATACCTTAAAGGGAGATTTGTCAAGTATTTAATACTCTTATCAACATGGGAGTGGACAAATATGCTGCTTTATGCAAATGTATGTATATATTTATTATTGGAAATCAATCAACAACACAAAACAATGACAAATATAGTCCAGAAACCCTCACAGGTACTGCATTTAGCATAAAACAATATGCTCAAATCATAACATGGCAAACTGCAGCCCAACAGGCAACAACAGCTGTCAGTGTGTCAGTGTGCTGACTTGACTATGACTTGCCCCAAACTGCATGTGATTATCATAAAGTGGGCATGTCTGTAATGGGGAGACTCGTGGGTACCCATTGAACACATTTACATTCACTGATCTTGAGGTCAGAGGTCAAGGAACCCCTTTGAAAATGGCCATGATTGTTTTTCCTCGCCTAAATTTAACGTAAGTTCGTAGCGTTATTTAACCTCCTTCGCGACAGCCTATCTTCACTTTAGCTTTAAAACTGAGCCCGTTAACAACCTAAAAATCGCATGTTGTATTAATGCGTTAAAGAAATTAGTGGCGTTAAAACGAATTTGCGTTAACGCGTTAACTTTGACAGCCCTGGCAATTTTACCAACAATAACTCCCGTTTCTGCTCATGTTGATGCTGAGTTTCACGTCACTGTTCCTTTACTGCCATTCAAATCACTAAGATAACTGAATATTCAAATTCAACATCGTTTTAAGCACATTTTGGTATCGTGAAACAATTCCGAAATGTTGGTCGTATTTGTAGCTCACATGCCCGTACGCATACGCGCAGAGTTACAGGTTGCCGAGGGGCCAGTGCAGGAGGTTTTCACATCCTGTTCCTCAGTGACTTGTTGCGATGTGGGTGGGAGTCGTGTACACGTTTATGTGTGTGAGCATGACGGCCTGAGCACTCGCTGTTTGTGTGTGGAGAGAGAGAGAACTCACTGTGTGCTTTCTCCTGATATATCTGCTCCGCCGGTTGAGGTGTAGGCTGCATTTGAGAAGAAATGTGCAGCAGCTTGTTGAGATCCAACCCCCTGCAACACACACACACAATCAGCCTCATCCTAAAGCTCCTCAAGTACAGTTTTCCAGTAAAGAAATCAGCTTTAGCTAATATATATCAGCTCAGTAAACCTGCTTGTACAGATGCTTTGAAAGCCCCTGCACTCAGAGGCCAAGGAGCAGCGTTCATTAGGCCCCAGATGGTCTCTCCAGTAAGCCCCCCGACGCACACTCACGCGATAAGCTCACGCCTAATCTTTATGACATTGTCTGATGAACGCATAATATTGGTTTAAGAAACTTCTAAATGTTTCAGTTTTGGTGTCCATTTCAGGCCGAGTTTAATCAGTAACGAGTAACCTTATGTGTCTTTAATTGGATGACATTTATGTCACATTTGAAGGCGAGAAATTATTTGTAATATATACAGTGTATATATATATGCCAATCGATTAAAATATTTAATCACAATTAATCGCATAATTGTCCATAGTTAATTGCGATTAATCGCAAATTAATTGTAATTTTTTTTATCTGTTCAAAATGTACATTAAAGGGAGATTTGTCAAGTATTTAATACTCTTATCAACATGGGAGTGGACAAATGTGCTGCTTTATGCAAATATATGGATATATTTATTATTGGAAATCAATTAACAACACAAAACAATGACAAATATTGTCCAGAAACCCTCACAGGTACTGCATTTAGCATAAAGAATATGCTCAAATCATAACATGGCAAACTGCAGCCCAACAGGCAACAACAGCTGTCAGTGTGTCAGTGTGCTGACTTGACTATGACTTGCCCCAAACTGCATGTGATTATCATGAAGTGGGCATGTCTGTAAAGGGGAGACCCATAGAACCCATTTACATTCACATATCTGGAGGTCAGAGGTCAAGGGAAAATGGCCAAAACCAGTTTTTCCTAAAAATGTAGCGTAATTTTGGAGCGTTATTTACCTTGTGCCCATACCAATGGATTCCTTAGGTTTTTTTACTTTCATATAATACCAGTATCTTCACTCTAGCTTTAAAACTGAGCAGCTACAACCTAAAAATCACAAGTTAATGCGTTAACAAAATTTGTGGCGTTAAAATGA